>NC_077230.1:147522058-147822058 GCF_027887165.1 Monodelphis domestica
CTTCCACTAAGATTTAAAACCATCCTTTTTTTCAAATATTAACTACTTCTTTCTTTGGTGCAGGAATGACAGCTATGCCCATTTATATTTCAGAGAGGAGATAATCACTGTGAGTGAATATTTTTATGATACCTAGGTGTAAATTCATCAATCAAGGCTCATAATAAATCCTTAAGCTTGGTATCTTTTTTAATCACACCTTTTGGTTAATTGTTTCTTTCCTAGTTCTCAGATCACATATATTTATTTCACAGATAAGTGATAGAAATGAGCGTGAAGACTACATGACAAAATGGACTCGTAGGTGTCTCTGGTTTCAGTTCTCTCTTAGAAGTGAGAAAATAGGTCAGGACATAGGATAGAGGTGAAAAAATATAATATTATCAGTGATCTACACAGAAGCAAGAAACAAGAGCTAGTGACAGACTAGAAACCTAAAATCAAGAGCTCTTAAAGGCATGCATTGTTCAGGTGAGAAATGGTGTAGAAATTAAAGGTGGAATTAGAAGTTTGGCAGTGGGCTAAGAAGGAGAAGATGAGCGCCATATTATGGCATAAGAAAGAGAACATCTCAAGGTGAGAAAGGAACTCTGTTTTGTGCCTTCCTGGTCATGAGAGGTTTCAAGAGCCTCCTTGGGTGTGGGTAAGCTGCCCTATTATTAAAAAGTCCTTACCATCTGTGGAACTTGGAATATTCAAGCCAATTTAATGCCAAAAGGACTGTGATGAAGATTATGATGCAGATGGATGTAGAAATAGCACATTTTATATCTAAAGAAGCCAGGGATATTAAGAGTCACAATGCTCCCTGCTCAGGAGCAAAGTAAAGTTGCTACTAGAAACAGAGGCAGCAGGAAGGAAGGGTACTGGGAACCATGTGGTGCCTGTCACGTGCCAGCTGGTAAAGTCTATGTTCAGGCATAGCAGTGAATGAAAATGTTTAAAAAAATGTTTTAATCAAAAGAATGTGTATGAATCACATGACTTCATCTGATTGTTTCCTCTGAATATTCATGAAATTTATGAAACAAATCAGAAAAATGAAAAATGTTTATTTTTTTTTTGAAATTTTATGACTAGATGAAAAAAAGAAGTGGAGGAATAGAAGTATTAGTAAGTAGGAAGAGGAGAAATAGGCAGAAAAAGAGAAGGAACAAGAGTAATATAGATTTAAAGCTAAAAGAGTCCTCTAGGTTGAAATAATGTAACCCTCTCATTGTATGGATGAAGAAGGTGAATCCCAGAGAAAATTAGGGATTTGTCCAGATTCACACAGTAGATTTTGGAGAAAAATTCGAATCTAGATTGTTTGGCTTCACAGAAAAAGCTCTTTCCATTGTACCATGAGAAGGAAAGAGAAAATGAGAAAGGGCAGATTATGGGGGATCAAAAGAAGAGACCATACAGAAAGAGCAGAACTCTTTTAAGACCTACTTAATTCACATTTATTTAGACCTGACTATTGTAAAAAATAGACTCGAATACAGGACTACAATCCCCACAAGCCTTTGCTCAACTTCCCCAAAATGCTTTGTAATCTCACGGGAATTCTGAGGTGGGCTGAGATCGAGGAAGGATTTAAGCTGGTGGCAAAGGTTTTTGGGTCTCTTTTTAGACTTCCGTTTTGGAGCAGAGGCGTCTCTTCCATGATGTGAGGTTATTTTGTCTAGGCCTCTGGCCTAGGCACATGTTTCTTACTTGTATATTCTTTAATCCTTAATTCTTAATAAACCTCTAAAAATATAATACTCCTTGCAGAGAGAAACTAATTTCTACCTGCCTCAGTCTCCACATATTCCTAAATTTTAATTGTTCACTATGTGCAAGGCAATATGCTAAATCTTGTGAATCCAAATTAAGTTAAAATCAAACTTGCCCTTCTGAATATGAAGGAAAAGAAAAATGAGAGCCAAATCGTAAGCAGGAGTTTCAGGGTAAGAATGCATTTGATGGTAAGTCCATATTAATTTTGCTTTCATTCATTGAATTGTGCCTCATACTTTGTGCCCCTATGGACCATATAGTTTGGATGTAGTTTTCTTGGCAAAGATAATGGATGGTTTGTCATTTCCTTGTCCAATATACTAAGCCAAAAAGAGGCTAAATAACTTGCCAAGGGACATATGGTAAGAGACTGTCTGAATTCAGATTTGAACTCAAGACTTCCTGACTCCAGGTTCAGTGCTTCATCCACTGAGCCACCTAGGTTCCTCCTCCTTTTAACTTACATTTAGTTAAATACTTTGGTAGACCTCCCTGATGTGGGTATTCTTTTCAGAGGTGCAGATAATAACTCATTTGTACCTTCTCTTCCTTTGTAGACATTTTTTTACATCTCCCATACATCTTTATCTTGAAGTCCAAAGAGAAATCTGAAGACCTTTACTAAGCTTCCTTGATGGTCTACAGCCAGCAAAGCAGAATGCTCATGTTATCCCACACTTCCATCACAATATCTTTTTTCTAACTATATATGGATTTATAGATGTAGAACTAGAAGGGATGTTAGAGGTGATATAGTCTAAGCCTCTTATTTTATAGATAAAGAAAGTAAGAATCAGATAAGTTTAGTGATTTGATCAGAGTGGCTCTGCTAATTAATGTCAGAGGAGAAATTTGAATCCTGGTCTTTCTGAGATCAAGTCTCCCTTCCATTCATAACACCACACTATGTCTCTAATTTCACCCTTTATATTTCATTTTCTGTAGTGTTCTTTGCTGGTGATGAGTGTCAGTCTACTCATTTCCACTATTTCCCTCTTAATTGCCATTAACTGCCCAGAGACTATGAATTCCCATGCCTGGGAATCATGTAGCACCACTTGAAGAATACTAATGTTAAAAAAGATGACCTTTGCATGGGAGCAAAATTAGGATTGTTATTATTAAAAGAACATAGTAATTTCCCAAAAGAAACTTACCCTTCTTGGTTGATCTGATTCTATGACACTTCATTGTCCATCTATAGCATCTGTAAAAGACAAGTACTAATGGATCAGTTCTAGAGATTTTCCATTCACTGTATATCCAACTGCTTGGACAATAAGCATTCTTGACTGCTAGGTTTTTTTTTTCCCCTCATATAGACATTCGGAAGAAACTTTTTTAATGACTATGGATTTCATTAGGAGGCTCTGTAGTGTTTTGGAACTTCATCACTCATTGTAATACAATCAGCAAATAGGAATATTTGGAGGACTTCACTGTCTTAGGAGTAACCCTCCATTTTGGCTCCATGTTGGAAATCCTTCCTGAAGATGGCAAGCATTAATTTTACAACTTACATGATATTAGTAATCAGAAGGTTGTGAGAAGAAAAATTACTGTTGTTATACTTTTCAAACCATCTTTTATGAGTTTTACATGAGTGAGAACTAATTAAGAAAAAAATATTCAAGGTGCTACAGGGCTCAAAGTTACTTGTAAAAAACAAAGAGAATAGATAGGAAGAGAACCATCTCTCTGTTGGCTTTGGGGTCATTTAGTAGGCACCAGAAGTGCCTGGAATTGAATCTAGAATCTCTTTTCCAGCCTAAGAAGTTTTAGAAGCAAAAGTTTCTCATTGACTGTTATAAGGTATCCTGTCTTTTGTGGCCAATCATGTTTAAATGTTTCTCCAGAAGAGATGACTGATGTAGGACACTTGACAATCCTCTTCTTGAACATTTCTCCATACAATATAAATGTCACCCGATTTGGGGGGGGGGGGGATTCAGTGCCAAATAACTGATATCATTTAAGCTCAAATATTTGCATTGCCCAAATAATAGTCTCAGGAAATCAAAGCAGGATTCTGCCACTTTGGGGATAAGGGGTTCACATTTATAAGAACAGTGGCCTTGGGACCCAATTATTGCAATCCAGAGGATCTGGGAACAACAGAAATCCAATGAAAAAAAGCCTATCTTTCTCACAGTGTACATCATGAATAAGAGGCAACCCGGCTGGCTTGAACATAAGGAAAATCTGGATTCACGTCCTGCTTCTGTTACATTACTTGCTTGACCATCAGCCATTCACTTAACTTCTCAGTGCCTTAAAGCAATTATCTAAGCCTTTACCATACAGACAAATGACCTATTGCCGTGGCATAGGGAATTTGCTTGGTTCCCCTATACAATTGAAGTAGCATGTAAGGAAAGCGCCAAAAGAAAGCAAATAAGCATAATGGATTAGTATGACAGATGGCAATAACCTGCAGATTACACGCTGTCCCAAACCAGAAGGCATTTAATATTTGAGTCCAACACCTCCGGATAGAATATATGCTCTGCTGGTCCAGCATGCTTAGCTCTGTTACCTTCTTATTTATCCTGCTGCAGTCTGCCACTGGAGGAATGGAACAGGGAAAGGAAAAGATTATAACTGGCCTCAAGAGCCCAAGGGCTTACACATACCTTTCAATGCTACATTGAAATGACCGTGAATTTGCATTGACCTCACAATGTCTCTGTTTAGCCTAAAGAGCACGTATTTCCCCTTCTGGCTCTTTGATGAATGATTCTTTACTTCTTTGCCCTGCTCTCTCTTTTCTTCACTTCTCTGTTGATAAGTATGTTTCAATCTGGAGGCAGCTTGTCACCTCCGAGTTGGAGGTCACTTCCTGTTGGTCTTAGTTCCTTGGAATTGCTAGCCCCTTGTGCCTCAGGTTTATAGGGCTACAAATATTTCATCCTGCTTATGTGCTCCCTGTGACCATCCTGTGCTGTCTATTATTCCAGAGTAAGTGGCTTGTCCTGTGTGTGTGTGTGTGTGTGTGTGTGTGTGTGTGTGTGTGTGTGTAGCACTCCAGTAACACTGAATGACTATTGATGACTTAAGAAAATTAGATTAGCCTCCTCCAAGTTGAACTAAGGAAACTAAAATGGCTATATTATGGTTAAAGAGAAGTTAACTCTTCTTCCTTTACCAATGCCATGTATCTGGTCAGCATGTGGAGGCTGCTGAAGACTAAATGTTCTCTAGGGCAGATAGGTGGTGCAGGACATAAAATTCTGTGCCTAGAGTCAAAAAGCTTTATTTTCCTGAGTTCAAATCTGGCCTCGGATACTTAATAGCTGTGTGACCTTTAGCAAGCCACTTTATGTGGTTTGCCTCAATTTCCTCATCTGTAAAATGAACTGGAGAAAAAATGGCAAACCAATATTTTTGCCAAGAAAACACCAAAAGGGTTCACAGAATTGAACAATTAAAAATGAATAAAATACAACAGAACATTCTTTAACTGCACTGTCCTTTAAAACCTGTAAACCTCAGCCAAAGAAGGATCCAGTGACTCTAAAAAACTTAAAAAGCACAATGAGAATCATTTAAAGCCCACCCCCTTCCCATTGTACTACACCAACAAGCAGGTATAGATTTTGTCAGACAGTCACAGCTTATATATCAGAAACAACTCACTCAGGTAAGCTTAGAGACTCTGGTAAATTTTATCTAATAATACAATTGAATGAACTTGCCTTCACATGGTTGGTAATTTATAAAATAATTTGATGGCCACAAACATGGCTAGGAGATATGTAAGGAATCTTTCTCTTTGTTTTTTTTTAACATCCTGAGGATCAAACAGAAAAACTAAAAAAAGAAAAAAAAATAAAACAAAACTAACTTTTATGCAGCCTACTCTTTCCTCCCGTGCCTATGTTCTAATCATGTAGTCTATCATTATTTGGATGACTGAAAGCTTTAATTATTTACTTTGGGGACTCCCTGAAACCCATGTCATCACAAATACTGATGAATTTTCTGGGAAAGGTTTGAAACATTTCCAGTTAAACTCTTGACTTAACATCTCAAGAAGAATAAAAAAAATAATGTTTCTACCACATATTTTATTAAACCCTTTAGGTCCTTTTACAAGAAAGGAAATACCAATTAACGTATAATTTAGCAGAACAAAATATTATCCCATTTCAACTAGTACCCACTTCCTTGAAGTTTATTCAAGCATTAATAACCATTTAATGCAATTTAACTACACTGAGGTATCCGTTACATTAATATCATATATCCATCAGGAAATTAGAGTTTTGTCTCCATGAATTTTGTATTACAAGAAGGTCTTTATAATTTTATTCTGCACTTTATGGTGCCTAATTTCAGCTTCTCAGTCTCTTCCACAGTGTTAGACTATCAAATTGTTACTAATGTTTAAAGATTGCAATTACATGATTTATTAAACAACGCAGTATAGTTAAAGTTGCTCTCATACAAGTGATTAGATGTATGCTGTAAACGCTAATGCTGCAAGGACTTGGGTGTCCTGGTTATATTTATCTGGAGATGGAGCAGTACTCACATTTTTGAGTGAATCATTAATCTTTTATCTTTGAATGTGCACATTTGCTCAGTGTCCATGAAGTAATGTCCAAATGGGCTGGGGACTTCAATTTTTTTTTTTTACTACTATATGATTTTCTTACATGCATGCATAGTGGAGCTTTATGAATAAACTTACTTGCTCTTTGTCCAAAACTTAGCTGGCCAAGGAACCCAAGCAGAGTTTGAAGGTGTGACACTCACTGTCTCTGCCTAAAAGATTTTTAAAAATACAGATTTAGGAAGGTAATAAGCTAGTTCAAACAGCCTACTATGTACAACATACTCTTTGGATGGATAGTTTAATGATTCATCAAAGGATCATTTCTACCACTTTTTCAAAATTATAATTTCTCACATGTTGAGTGTAGTTTTGCTAACTGACTGGTTTATTTGCTCATTTCACCTACCTAGAAGAGACTTTAAAGATCACATATTTCTAGCTTCTATGTTTTAATGATTAGGAAGCCTAAACCCAAAGAGGGAAAATGAATTGGCCAGGGTAACTCATCTAGATGTGGAACAGAGTCCAAATTCAATCCCAAGGGGCCTGGCACCAAATTCAATACTCTTTTTTCATTGCAATATGAAGGCTACTCCATATAAATAAGTCATATTGAGTAAGGGGAGAGGTAGTAGAAAAATTATAATCCCTCCCTAATGTCTACCTCTAAATCTATGATCTTAACTCAAGTCTTCTGGAGTAGTTCTGTCCTTGGGCAGTTTGGTGAGTTTCGTGGTTGTTTTCTTTAGTTTTGTGGTAGTCTGTGATATCTATAACTCTTCAATATTATAGTGCTGGATCTTTATAGCCATTTTTATTGTCAGTTCTGGCATCACAGTTAGTTTTTTTCTCTCTGCCAGTATCAGCTGGGGAAAGCAATAGAACTATAACTTCTGAACCTAAGACTATCTCACTCAGCTTCAGAAGCATTTGCTTTCTAATTAAAGGGTTCCCCAAGTCTTGGATAATTCAGAAAAAGTAGTTATTGTGAAAGCCTATTTTAACTAATGGAAACTTATCCTCCATTCTGACCACCAATCATAAATAACCCTGTTGTTGGTTATAGAAACAATTTAGTTTACTGGGTATACCCTAAGAGAAACAATTTAATTTACATGGAATACTGGCTTAAAAGTGAGAAATATTCACATGCATATGCCCCTCCTCCCCAAAGCCCTGACCATTAGAAATGAGACTCAGTTCTGGGTCACACTGGTATTTGAAAAATCCATTTGCAAGTCTTTGTGGTCTACTTTAACATGAAAGAACCTTATCTAGTCTTGGTGAAAAGGAAATTTCTCTAATTAACAGAATAAGCCTTTTTGAAAGAGTCCTGTCAAAATGTTTCTACTTGATACTCATGAACTCATGTATGATAGGTTTGAGGGGAACATATTCAGTTCAGTTTTGCACATGTTCAATTTAAGGTGTCTCTGAATACCTTAACACCCAGTTCTAGATTTCCACTAAGCAGCTGCAGATATGAGAGTGGAGGTCAGCAGAGAGGTTATGTCTAGAGAGGTAGATTGGAGAATCAGCAACACAGAGATGATAATTCAGTCTATGGGAGCTGAGAAGATCACTAAGTTAAGGAGTGTAGAGGAATAAGAGGGAGAAGAGGGCTCAAGATAGAATTCTTTGTGACCCCCATTCCTAGCAGGTTAAAAGGCATTCATAGCCTTCACAGGGTACGTGACACAAAAAGAATTCTGAACCAGTGACGTCTCATTGCTGCCCTTTCATACAGAGAATCCTGCCCCATTTATTTCTGACTGGCCTCACTTCCCTGCATCTTAGAGGTTCCTCCCATACTAACTCATGATCTATTGTCTATACTACCAGACCATGTAACTGAGAATACCTGAGAAGAATAAGCAATAGTGTATAGCCAGACTTTGGGGTTAGGGTTCCCCTATTTATTCCTAACTGGATGGGTTTTGACTGGCTTGTCATTGCTTTTCTACTTCCCCTCTCCTTAAGCTGCTCCTTCCATTACTCTTAAAGTTGTTGAACTATCCAGCCATGCTAATCAAGCTAGTATGGGAGAGTATTCTATCTACCTTCTAGTTTCGTGTTCAACATTCTCTTGAGGAATTGGAGCAAAATATGCTTTATGTCAGAATGGTTTATAGCTGGAAAAAATCATTTTCATACTCCTCTTGGGAACAATATAGCTTCTTATATCCCTAGTGTCCTGTCCCTGAACTTTGTAGTACTCAGGCTCTGTTGCTCCTCTCTCTCTCTGTTTTCCACATGGCCAGAGTATAAAATGAAAATCTGAATAATTATCTGGTAAATTAGGATGAAATAATGGGTCAATTAAGACATTTTCTTCGCAGTAGGAGAGTTTTGGGAGAAAGTTTAATTTCCTTAATTCACAATTCACTTCCCCTGTGTACCCCACTAGCCTTTGTTTAAAATATGTTTAATAAAATTGATAGTAACCTGCAGGTTTTTTTTTCATTTTTGAGTCATTTCTGGAAGGAGAAAAGAAAGATTTCAGAGCAGAATATTTTTCATTGCACACATAGTTCATTGTTTTACGGATCTGTGATCTTCTTCCACCTATATAGATTGAAATCTATACATAACTTAGTTGTAAGCCTTAGAACTATGCAAGTCTTAGAAAATTGAGTTTCTTGCCCATGATTACAAGTTAGTAAGTGTTGAGGCAGGATTTGAACTCAGACATTGCAGACCCCATGCTGTTTCTCATTTAATAGGTCATATTAAATAAGTAGTTGAGATCACATTTTAGTTGTTTAAGGGAAAAAATTCTTAATCTTAAGGGAATTTGACTAACCTAAAAATATTGGTATTTACATAAGGGAATGGGAATTAAAAGTTGGACAAATGTTGTGTGGATCTGAGCATGTGTGAGATTTAAAATGGTTGAGGTTTTAAACTGTAGTGATAAAAATAGTGGAAGATATAAATTGTGATAGATATAAGAGAGGGTGAGTAAATTTGACCACAGAAATATGTTTCACTACAGTGTCTTGGGTTTAAAATCAAATATAAGGTGGTCACCAGGGAAATATTCCCAATTATTCAAGTACCCAAGTCAATTGGGTTTTATAGAGATTTTAATTAACAATACAATGAGTAATCAAAGAAAGAGAGAGAGAGTAAGAAAGGAAAAAGTATGAAGGACCTCAAGCCAATATGGCCTAGACCTGAGTCTTAAAAGAGAAATCAGTCAGTTTTTCATAACTCACCATAAGATCTGTCTAAGTAAGGATTTCTAATGACACCAGGCCAGCAGCATCTCAGCTGCTTTCATCAGCTCCCTCCTCCATCTGAATGTTTCAGAATCAGTCTCCTCAGAATGAGTCTCTCCAATCTGAATGTTTCAGAATGACTTTTTAGCTCTTCCCTGAGCTCTTATTTTTAAGGGCAAAATCTTCTCTGTCACCTCCCCTAAGTCCTTACATCTACCAATCACTGTAGATGTTTCTAAAGGACCACCCATTTTGAATTAACAGCTGAGTAATTTTTAATCTCTTTAGTAAGTCAGGAAAAAAATGCTGCTGTGTTGACAAATTTCATTAGAGAAAACCTCTGAATAAGTTATCACCCTTTTCGGTTTAAATAGTTTACAAGTTGCCCCACCTTTATAGGTACTTAGTATCCCATTGTATCAATTCTAAAACAGTCATGACTCAAAGAACTTCCAGTCCCTTCCATAAACATGGATCAAATTACTTCCATTGTTCTCAAGGAGCTCTCTGTCCTAAAGCAGTCCTAAGTAGGGTGGAGTACTGATATTCCCAAGGCAAGGAGCCCCCACACTCAAGTAGAGTTCTCACCATCTGCTAGGGAATTTTTTTAAGTAGAAGATTCCCCAATGGGAGAAACCCATAACATTCATAAGTTTGAGAAATTTTGAGGTTTATACATGGCACACTGACCAAATGGGTAATTGGGGTCCCACTTGTGTATTTTCCTCTGCAGTTAAAATTTTGCCCAAACTATCCAAACAAAACATTGTAAACCTTAAAATTTCTTAGGCTTATAAATGTTGGAAATTTCACCATTGGGAAATTTCATACTTGAAAAATTTCTTACTGATAGTCTATTGGAATGTGAACCCCATTGGCATGGGAGGTTCCTCCTCCTCCCTTCTTAAGATTACTTTAGGACAGAAACCTTTTGCTGAACAATGGAAAGGGCTTTGACCTATGCTTAAGCATAGAACAGGAATTTCTTTGAGTCATGATTGATTTTAGAATTGATACAATAGAGATACTTGGAATGACAGAACCAGGTCTTGGAAATTACAATCTCCACCCTACTCAGTCCTAACAGGATATAGGAAGGGCTGCAACATAGATCAAAATTTAATTATTCCAATCTCTACCCTACTCAGGGTAACAGGATTTAGGAAGGGCTGTAGCAAAAGATCAAGATTTAATTATTGAGAATATGACCTTCAACAGACATGTGCAAAGCCACAGACCTCTGGGCAGTCCTGGGTTAAGCTAGAGCCACCATTGGCACAGGGAAGACATGGACAGTGATTGGTAGATGTGAGAACTGAGGGGAGGGAACTTGGATGGTTTGCTTAAAGAGAGAGGGGTCTGAGGACTGAGGGGTGGTTGGTTGGAGAGTTTTGGCTCTGAGTGGTTGGAGAGGTGCTCTGAGAAGCTTGCTCTGAAGGAAGCTGGAGGTGGAGGCCCCTGAGACTGTTTCTCCATTTTGGTCACGTGAGTAATAGGGACTGATCTCCTTTCTTTGCCCCAGCTATCTAAGGGCTTGGGCCTTTTGGCCCAGCCTAAACAGAAGGGGTATTTAAGCCCTATTCCCTTCTCTCTCCTTTCTCTCTCCCTCTCTCTCTCTATCTCTAATACCTTTCTTCATCCTGTTTGTAATTAAACTTTATAAAAGGTTGACTGCTGACTTGAGTTTTCATTTAGGAATTACATAGCTGAATTCCTTGGCGACCTTAAATTTATATATATCAGTCTTTTAAAGTGATTTCCTTGTCACAACATGAAGGTATTAGCTGAACATAAAGTATTCACAAAATCTAACTTTGGAGGTATAAAAGCTGTATATGCATAAGAAATTAAAGAACTTTGTTTTTCCAATGATCACTGGTATTTTCACATGAAATAATGGTTATTTTTCTTGAGTGGCCCTTTTTCTCCACAAAACTAAAGATCTACAATATATGTAATAAAGTGAAGAGAGATCATAAATATATAGTCTAGATACATTCTTCTTCTTGAAACAAGCTAAGAGGTCCTGAAATAATAATACCACTAAGAAAGAAGATTGGTAGCTGCATGGTCAATGAGAGTAAGTCTCAGTATAATGGAAATTATGAGAATAGAAATCAAAAGACTAGCACAAAATCTAAAACCAGAAACTTACTGACTCTATTGACTCCCAAGACCCCAGACTTCCTATTATACATTCTCCCTGCTGTCAAAATTCTGAAAATTTGTCTCCTTCCTTGGCTTCTAGTGACATGAAGCTAAGGCAGACTTTTAGGAGGCCTGGTATAGTATGGGTATTTAATCAATGGTTGTTCAAGTGAAATAGAAGGGGTCTGCTTCTACTTTATTTTCAATGCTTATCTCCTACCATTTTGTATTTTATCTCTTCCTTCTCTTTTGCTAAAATGTACCCAAGTGTCTTCTTACTGTTATCTAGCAAACAGTTTAATACTATGTGATCACTTATGTGCCTGAAATTCTAGATGCCCCCTCCCTTGCTCTTTTGAAAGTTGTTTGCTACAGGGAAACTGCAAACTAGCCAAGGCAATGGAGGTACCCTGTTTCACTAAGATTCTAGATCCTCTTTTCAGAGAGGTTGTCAAAACCCACTTTCAAATTAGGATAACTGCACAATAGGCATTTGTTCTAATCTAATCAAATGCTTCAATTGCCAGCCTTCCCACCGTTAATACACTTTGATTACCCTCCTATTCTGAGGAGTAAGATATCACAAATTACCTATCTGGAATCCCCCCCTGTACACCCAATCCTAATTTTTTTTTTGCCCTTTCTTCCCTTGTTAATAGCTTTCTTGAGGTAGTCCTCATTCCCTCCCCCTCCCTTTTGTTCCTATAATAAAAATGTTGATACTAATGCTCATTCTCAGACCAAACTAGTGTGTTTGTACATCTAGTGACTTTCTATGACTTGCATGCCTCATATTAAAGTCAATATACATGTAAGTTATGTTCTTCATGTTTTTTCTGTTACAATTATAAGCAGCCCTGAGAGACAAGAATGCTTGGGTTCCAAATTCTGCCTCATATATATATATATATATATATATATATATATATATATATATATATATATATATACTGTTTGTCTGGGCAATAATTGCTTCTCAATGCAAGGCGACTTCCTAAGATTGTAAGTTACAGGGAAGTCACTGGACTGCTTTTTTAGAATTTTCATTACTCATAAGGAAATCATGGATTCCATCTCTATTCCCATCCTTTGTCTCTACTACCCATCAAAATGCCTATTTCTGAATGAGCTGTCACGAGCAAGGGAAGGAAAAAATAATAATTTAATTCACACTAAATCATGACTATCTAAAATTTTTATTTTTAAAAGACAGTGAGTATTAAATCAATAGAATTTCAAGCTATATAACATTGTGAGAAAAATAATTTCTGCCAGGATAGGTGAGATATTTTTGATTAAATACGCTTTCCCTCTGCCTTTCCAATCTTACCTTCAGAGATAACTAACTACTCTGCCTATGTTTATTGAGCATTTTGACTGAATTGACAACCTGATCATTTTTCAGTTATTCTTGACATAATCAACTAATATTTCTCCCGTTTTCTTTTTATTTTTTCACTCCTCCTGACACTATGGTATTATAATACCACATTTTCTATTGATTAGACTAGCCTTACATCTGGATTCTCCACTTTCAGTTTCTTGCTCTTCTAATTCCTACATATGACACCACTGCCAACATAATTTTCCTAATGCCCAAGTCCTAATGCACAAATCACCCACTTGCTAATAAACTGTAAGGGATTCCATTTTGGATAAAATGAAGACTTCTTTATTAGCCTAGTTTTCAATTCTGGGGTGCAAGGGTCTAAGACAGCAGTCAGCCTGTCTTTTTAGTTTTAGTACCCTGGACTTAAAAGTCAGGAAGAACTAAATGTGATCCACCTCAGAAACTTTCTAGATGTGCAGCCCTTGAAAAATAACTCCATCCTTCAATTTCCTTATCTGTAAAATGATTTTGATAATAGCATTTACTCCTTGGGGTTATTGTGAGGATCAAATGAGATAAAAGGTAATAACTGTTTTCCAATCCTTAAAATACCATGTTAATGGTATTAATTATTATATTCCATCTAAATTACATTTTAGGCATTTCCTGATAATTCTTCCCTCTCTCTGCCTCCATATATAACTATAATGCATTCCCTTTACCACCTCTAATGCTGAAATCTTCCTCTTCTCTTGTGGTACAACTTAGAGGTCATCTACTTTTCAAAGTCTTCCTGGATCTACTTAGCTAAAATGAAAACCTCAAATATGTTGCTCTGTTTAATCTTTTATTTACTCAATCATTACATGGCTTGTCATATAGTTGTTTGTTCTCTCTTTCCTTCCTGGTCTACTCTGTAATATCTTGCCAGAACTACAGTACTGCATTAATCATATACTCCTGTTTTATTTTTTATACTTTTACAGATTACATGTAGATACAATTTTAATAATCATTTTCTGATATTTTTCAACCTATGATCTTTCCTTCTTCCCATTCCCTCCCTTCTCCCTGAGATGCAAGAAAATATGATAAAGGTATACATATACTTTCATACAATGCATAATTACATTTTGATCATGTGAAAAAAGATGCATATCATTTATAATAGAGAGAAATTTATGGGGGAAATAAAATGAAGAATGGCATGTTTCAGTCTGTATTCAGATTCCATCTGTTCCTTCTTTGGTGGTGGATATGCTTTTTCATGAGTCCTTTGGAGTTGTCCTGGATCCTTTCCTTGTTGATAATATCTGCCATTCACAGCTGATGATCATACACTATTGTTATTGTGTACAACATTCTTCTGGTTGTGCTACCTTCACTTTGCATTTGTTAAATTTTATCATGGAGGACTGAATGTATTAATTTGGTGGTCACCAGGGATTTACTTTCTAAATCCCAAAATGAATTACTAAAGTAAAGTGGAATTTGTGGTAGTTTATTTACAATAGAGCCCAAGATATTAAGGAAGTGAGAAAAGAAAGAAAACTCCGGCTTCCTCTGAGTCAGGTAGACATTTTAAGGGCCTAATCAGGGAAAGGAGTCTCAAGATTATGGGTCTTTCTCAGAGGTTCACATCTTCAGAAAGGCAGGGAACTATGCCAGCCTTTCACCCACCATGGTGACTGTCTAAAAACAAAGCAGTCTGAGGTCTCCTGCACAAGCTCCTCCAGGGTTGAGTTCAACAGCCAAGTCTAAGTGTCTGTCTGATCCTTTACTCTAAGATCAGGTGACTGATCCTCCAGTCCAACTTCCAACTCCCAACTCCAAGTCAGAGACTGAAGATCTATCTCCAATCTCAAATGGAATATCTCTCCTCTGGCCTCTGGGGTCCTCTTTTTAAAGATCTTTCTCTTGCGTCACCTCCCCTAAATTTCACATCTACCAATCACAGCAGACACTCTCTCCAGGACTGCCCACTCTTTAGTTCATACCTTCTTTGGTTAGATTATACCTTCTTTGGTTAGATTATACCTTTTTTGGTTAAATCACACCTTTAGTAGTTAGTTTGCACCTTTTTGTGCTTAAAATGGGTAGATCTACTTCAAATACTGAGTTACTACCTTTTTGTAGATTAAAATCTAAAATTAGATTGTGGATTACAATTCAATCTTCCCAATAAAAGAAGAGGTAAGTTCCTTCATTGTTACAATCAGGAGATAGCTAAATCCAATCTTCACATATCTCTTCATATGCCTTTCCAGGATGTTTTTTGGTGACTTTGTTCATCATTACTTATGACATAATAGTATTCCATTAAAATAATATCCCATAACTTGTTCATCTACTCTTTTCTAATAGAGATTTGGGGAGGAAGATAGTTATTACTACCTTCTCTCCTTGTGAATGAAGCGATGATAGAGGAATGAATAGGAATGAAGAAACAAAAAGGTAAGATAGAAATAATAGATATGAAGCATATTGAGTGATTTGATGGGTGTTAATTAAAGAAAAAAAGAGAAGAATAAACAGGTATCCATTCTGTACGTGAATATGCAATGGGTTAGGGTGCTGGTCATTCAGGGTTTGTTTTTTTTTTTAATTCTTTATAGTGTCTGATATATTGCTTGACAAATGGCAGGTGGTAATAAATACACTTTACTGATAACATACCATGGAATTTATTTCTTGCTAATGAAAGATTATGCTACTTCACAAAATGTTGCTACATAAGGGCTATGCCCATCTCTGTGGTTCACCAGTGCAAGAACTTTTAAGATGCTGAATGGCACCAGTCTTTAAAGAAAAGGGAGAAATTAAGAGAGGTGACAAAAATTGAGAGAATTGTTAGTCATAGGTGCTAGGGAAGAAAAAATGAAACCTGGTTTATATATCTCAAGCTCCCAGTTCCTGAGAAAAAGCAGTATTGTCATGAGCTAGAGTTTCCATAATACCATCCAGATATCCTTAGGGACTGTAAGAGGCACACTCTTAGATTTTGTGTTCATCTGCTGTTGGGACTGAAAAATCTCCCACAACCATATCTAGGGCTGTTATCCCCACAGCTTACCTGCCATACTTATGGAAAAGAGGTACATGTAATTCTAACCTCCCATTATAGGAAATGAAGCAGAAGGTAAATTTGGAAGGTGGGTAGTGAGTATTTTCTGGTGAAATTAACCTCTTTTATTGATATTACATCCTATTTTCAATAAATGTCCTTTTGCCTCAATATTATGATTGGGATTAATTTTGATTAGTCACCAGAAGTTTTAGGGATATAAAGGACTTCTGAGAAATGCAATATGGACGGAGGTGTTCACTACCTATGGGTAGCATTAAGGGAAGAACAATATTTCTAGAAATTACCTCAATTATCCAAAGTAATAGTAGTATGGTAGCACTGAAATGTTCTAATTTCATTTAAAAATCATTATAACATAATGGAAACTCAATACTCACTCTTTTATTGAGAGAAGAAGAATCATTCTTTGTTTCCTTTCTTTGATCATTGACTCAGAATTGATTAAGAAATCTGGGACTTACTTAGTTAATTTAGATAATATTCAAGCCTTTTGCTTCTTCTGTTTCCTGCTTTCAGTACAAGAAATTCTATTTTCTTACTACAAAACTTTACATGAATTATCTCTCATATCTGGAAAACTCTTCTTTCTCATCTTAACTTCAGCGAATCCCTAATTTCCTTCAGAATATGACTAGGGTATTACTTTCAGCAACATATCTTTCCTGATAACCATGGGTATTAGCACTCTTAGCACTGCCCAAATTATTCTGCATTTATTTTATTTAAACATGTCTGTATGCATGGTGTTTCTCCCCTAATAAGTTAAGCTTCCTGGAGGATAGGGACTGTTTCATTCTGTTTTTGCATCTCAGAATTTAACATAGGGCTTGGCATATAGAGAGTGTAGAATTAAGCCAAAGTGAGTCTAGCCACTGTTTACAGCTTTAGCATATTCACAACAAAATCAGAAGAAAAGATGAGTAATACATTAACATGGTATTTTTTACTCAGAGGAAAAGGGATGGGAAAGAAATATTACAGAATCACTTTGAAGCAAGTGAGAGTGAAGGGAGATGTTTATTAATCCCCTTTCTTCAAAAGTCTATGTGCCATGTATGCCAGAATTATGATCATACATCACGCCCTGCCAAACATATATAAGGAACAAGAGGATTCCTCTCTCCTGTATTAAAAATGGATTAAGAAGGGGTAGAGTCAAGATGGCAATGTAGAGAAAGCGAAAGTTCAGACCTCTGAAAACCCTTGCTTACAAATTAAAAACTAAATGCTCCTAGGGGACTGAAAATCAAACCTAACAACAAGACAGAGAAAAGGAACCCTCATTCTAGACTCAACTTAAAAGGTGTGCTCCTCAAAATCCTGAATTCAAGAAGACTTGGGTTTAAGGGAAAGGATGAATAAAGGCCCAGGACCTCTCCTCCACCTAGAGCTCTGAGCTTCAAGCAGTAGCTGGAACCTCTGGGCAGGCAAGGGTGCTAGTCTGGAGGGAGTACCTTGCAGGCAAAGCTGTGCCAGGCTCAGAACATTGAACACAGGTGGTGGGGAAGCAGTTGGAAAAGAAGTACTGAGCTGGCCGCCGAGTTGCAGCAGCAGAGACACTCCATATTTCTTCCCTCCCCCTTCCCTAGGTTTTGGGCTCAGGTCATATCCAGCCCAACCTAGTTGGACTTAATCCCATCAAAATCTTCAGAGGGCAGGGAAGCTCAAGCTCTAACACCCTCCCCCACAGACTGCTGGTCTTTAATCCAATCAAAACCTCCAGAGGGCAGAGGTAAGGTCAAGCTCCAATACCCCTCTCCAACAGACTGCTCTGAGAGATTTGCTGACAAAGCTCCAAGAGAGAATACTAACAGAAAAGTCCAACCCCAACCCCCAGAAATAAGAGAAGCAAGAGCACAGACAACTGCAGGGAGTAAAGAAGGGATAAATATCAGTAAAGAACAGAAAAAGAGAAAAGAAATTACGATAACCAGCTTCTATACAGGCAATGAACACAGAGCAAACAGAACAGAGAAGGAGGAGGGAACATCAAGCAATAAAACGGAAAATCCAGTGAATTGGACACAGGCTTTAGAAGAACTCAAAACATATCAGAGAAAAAAATAATAATTTCTTTGAAGAAAATGACAATGTTGAGACCTCCTTTCAAAATCTATAGGATTTAGCCAAAGCAGTACGCAGGGGGAAATTTATACCCTTGAGTTCATATATTAACAAACTAGAGAGGACAAAGGTCAATGAATTGGGCATTCAAATTAAAAAAAAAAACAGAAATGGATGAATTAAAAATCCTCAGATGAAGACTAAATTAGAGATCATAAATATCAAAGAAGAAATTAATAAAATTGAAAGTAAAATAATTATTGATTTAATAAATAAGACTAGAAGCTAGTACTTTGAAAAAACAAGTAAAATAGCCAAAGTACTGGTCAATCTAGTTAAAAAAAGGAAAGAAGAAAAAGAAATTAACAGTAGCCAAGATGAAAAGAGAGACCTCAACTTTAATGAAGAGGAAATTAAGGCAATCAATAAAAACTATTATGCCCAATTATATGGCAACAAACAAGGCAATCTAGTAGACATGGATGAATATTTACAAAAATATAAATTGTCTAGATTAACAGAGGAAGAAATAGATTACCTAAACAACCCTATATTAGAAAAAGAAATTGAATAAGCCATCAAAGAACTCCCTAAGAAAAAATACCCAGGTCCAGATGGATTCACAAATGAATTCTATCAAACATTCAACGAACAACTAATCCTAATTTTAAACAAATTATTTGACAGAATAAGCCAAGAAGGAGTTCTACCAAATTCCTTTCATGACAAAAATATGGTATTGATTCCAAAGCCAGGCAGGTCAAAAACAGAGAAAGAAAACTATAGATCAATCTCCTTAATGAACATAGATGCAAAAATCTTAAATAGAACACTAGCAAAAAGACTCCAACAAGTGATCATGAGGTTTATTCACTATGACCAGTTAGGATTTATTCCAGCAATGCAAGGATGATTCAATATTAGGAAAACCATCAACATAATTGACCATATCAACAAGCAAACCAACAAAAATCACATGATAATCTCAATAAATGCAGAAAAAACTTTTGAAAAACTAGAACATCCATTCCTTTTTTTATTTTAATAAGTTCATTTAGTCAATTTAGAACATTATTCCTTGGTTACAATAATCACATTATTTCCCTCCTTCCCCTCCTCCAACTCTTCTCACAGCCAACACACACTTACATTGGGTATTATTGTGTCCTTGTTCAGAACCTATTTCCATGTTGTTGTTTACACTAGGATGTCCATTTAGAGTCTACATCCCCAACCACATGCCTTCAACTCATGTATTTAAGCAGTTGTTTTTCCTCAGTGTTTTTACTCGCACAGTGTTTCCCCTGGGTATGGATAGTGTTTTTTCTTGAAGATTCCTCCTAGTTGTTCAGGATCACTGCATTGCCACTAATGGAGAAGTCCATTACCTTCGATTGTACCACAGTGTCTCAGTCTCTGTGTACATTGTTTTCCTGGTTCTGCTCCTAGCACTCTGCATCAATTCCTGGAGATAGTTCCAGTCCCCATTTAATTCCTCCACTTTATTATTCCTTTGAGCACAATAGTATTCCATCACAAACATACATAACAATTTTTTCAGCCATTTCCCAATTGATGGGCATTCCCTCATTTTCCATTATTTGCCACCACAAAGAGTATGGCTATGAATATTCTTGTACAAGTTTTTTTTTTCCCCCTTATTATTTCTTTGGGGTAGAAACCCAGTAGTGCTATGGCTGGATCAAAAGGCAGACAGTCTTTTATCATCCTTTGGGCATAGTTCCATATTGCTCTCCAAAATGGTTGGACCAATTCACAGCTCTACCAGCAATAAATTAATGTCCTGAATTTGCCACATCCCCTCCAACATTCATCACTTTCCTTTGCTGTCATGTTAGCCAATCTTCTAGGTGTGAAGTGATACCTCAGAGTTGTTTTGATTTGCATCTCTCTGATTATAAAGATTTAGAACACTTCTTCATGTGCTAATTAATAGTTTTAATTTCTTTAAATGAAAATTGCCTATTCATGTCCCTTGCCCATTTATCAATTGGAGAATGGCTTGATTTTTTTGTACAATTGATTTAGCTCTTTGTAAATTTGAGTAATTAGACATTTGTCAGAGGTTTTTGTAATGAAGATTGTTTCCCAATTTGTTGCTTCCCTTCTAATTGTAGATGCATTCATTTTGTTTGTACAAAAACTTTTTAATTTGATGTAATCAAAATTATTGATTTTACATTTCATGATTTTTTCTAGCTCTTGCTTAGTTTTAAAGTCTTTCCTTTACCAAAGATCTGACAAGTATACTATTCTGTGTTCACCTAATTTGCTTATAGTTTCTTTCATTATATTCAGATCATTCACCTATTCTGAGTTTATCTTGGTGTAGGGTGTGAGATGTTGATCCAAACTCAATCTCTCCAAAACTGTCTTCCAATTTTCCCAGAAGGTTTTATCAAAAAGTGGATTTTGGTCCCCAAAACTGGGATCTTTGAGTTTATCATAACTGTCATTCTGAGGTCATTTACCCCAAGTTTATTCCACTGATCCTCCTTTCTATCTCTTATCCAGTACCAAATTATTTCGATAACCATTGCTTTATAGTATAGTTTGAGATCTGGGACTGCAAGTCCTTCTTCCTTTGCATTTTTTTTCATGATTTCCCTGGATGTCCTTGACCTTTTGTTCTTCCAAATGAACTTCGTTATGTTTTTTTAAAGAAGTTTTTTGGTAGATCAATGGGTATGGCACTAAATAAGTAAATTAATTTGGGTAGGATTATAATTTTTATTATGTTTGCTCACCCCACACATGAGCAATCAATGTTTTTCAAATTGTTTAGATCTAGTTTTAATTCTGTGGAGAGTGTTTTGTAGTCATGTTCAAATAATTCCTATGTTTGTCTCGGCAAATAGATTCCTAAGTATTTTATATTGTCTAGGGTGATTTTAAATGGAATTTTTCTTTCTAGTTTTTGCTGCTGAGCTGTGTTGGAGATATATAGATATGCTGATGACTTATGTGGGTTTATTTTGTATCCTGCAACTTTGCTAAAGTTGTTGATTATTTTCACTAGCTTTTTGGTTGATTCTCTAGGATTCTTTAAATACATAATCATATCATCCGCAAAGAGTGATAACTTGGTCTCCTTATTGTCAATTTTAATACATTCAATTTCTTTTTCTTCTCTAATTCCTACTGCTAGTGTTTCTAGTACAATGTTAAATAATAAAAGTGATAATGGGCATCCTTGTTTTACTCCTGATCTTATTGGGAAGGCTTCTAGTTTATCCCCATTGCAGATGATGTTTGCTGATGGTTTTAGATATATACTGTTTATTATTTTTAGGAAAGGCCCTTCTATTCTTATACTTCTAATGTGTTTAGTAGGAATGGGTGTCGTATTTTATCAAAGGCTTTTTCTGCATCTATTGAGGTAATGATGTGATTTTTCTTGATTTGCTTGTTGCTATGGTCATTTATGTGGATAGTTTTCCTTATATTGAGCCATCCTAGCATTCCTGGTATTAATCATACCTGGTCATAGTGGATAACCCTTGTGATGACTTGCTGGAGTCTTTTTGCTAATATCCTATTTAGGATTTTTGCATCTGTATTTATTAAGGAGATTTGTCTATAGTTTTCTTTCTGTTTTTGACCTGCCTGGCTTTGGGATCAGTACCATGTTTATGTTGTAAAATGAATTTGGTAGAACTCCTTGGCTTATTCTGTCAAATAGTTTGTATAATATTGGGATTAGTTGTTCTTTGAATGTTTGATAGAATTCATTTTTGAATCCATCTGGACCTGGGGATTTTTTCTTAGGGCATTCTTTGATGGCTTGTTCAATTTCTTTTTCTGATATGGGGTTGTTTAAGTAATTTCTTTCTTCATCTTTTAGTCTAGGCAATTTATATTTTTGTAAGTATTCATCTATATCACCTAGATTGCCATATTTGTAGCCATATAATTGGGTATAGTAGTTTTTAATGATTGCCTTAATTTCCTTTTCATTAGAGGTGAGGTCTCCCTTTTCATCTTGGATACTGTCAATTTGGTTTTTTCTTTCCTTTTTTAAATTAGACTGACTAGTACTTTGTCTATTTTATTTGTTTTTTCAAAGTGCCAGCTTCTGGTCTTATTTATTAAATCAATAGTTTTTTTACTTTAAATTTCATTAATTTCTCCTTTGATTTTTAGGATCTCTAATTTAGTCTTCATCTGAAGATTTTTAATTTGTTAGCTTTTTAATTTTTTTAATTTGAATGCCCAATTCATTGACCTCTGCCCTTCTCAATTTGTTAATATATGAACTCAAGGATATAAATTTCCCCCTGAGTACTACTTTGGCTGCATCCCCTAGGTTTTGAAAGGATGTCTCACCATTGTCATTTTCTTCAATGAAGTTATTAATTGTTTCTACAATTTGTTCTTTAACTGGTTTTGGAGAATCATGTTGTTTAATTTCCAATTAATTTTTTATTTACCTCTGCATGTACCCTTACTAATTGTGATTTCCATTTCATTGTGGTCTGAGAAGGTTGCATTTATTATTTCTGCTCTATTTCACTTGTTGGCAATGTTTTTAATACCCAAATAACTGATCAATTTTTGTGAATGTACCATGTGCTGCTAAAAAGAAGGTATATTTCTCTTTTTCCCCTATTTATTTTTCATTTGGATGCTATGCCATTTGGTGAATACATATTGAGTACATATATTTTCTCATTATCTGTATTTCCTTTTATTATGATGTAATTACCTTCCCTATCTCTTTTAATTAGATTTATTTTTACTTTGACTTTGTCAGATATCATGATTGCAACTCCTGCCTTCTTTTTTATCAGTTGATGCCCAATAGACTTGGCTCCATCCTCTTACTTTCACCCTATGCATATCTACCTTCCTCATTTGTGTTTCTTGCAGACAGCATATGGTAGGGTTTTGGATTCTAATCCATTCTGCTATTTGCTTGCATTTTATGGGTGATTTCATTCCATTCACATTCTTATTTATGATTACTAGCTGTGTATTTCCCAGCATTTTGATTTCTACTCCTGGTCCTGCCTTTTCTTCTTTCACTATTTCCTTCTATACCAATGTTTGTTTTTAATCATCCCCCCCTAGTTCCAACCCTTATTTTACTTTCATTTCTACCCCCTCTCCCTTCTTATTCCCCCTCTTATTTTCCCTATAGTCTTCCTAAAATTACCCCCCCACCTTCTCCCTCCCTTATACTGCTTCCCTCCCCACCAGTCCATTTGTTACCCTTCTACTCTCTTATAGGACAAAATCTATTCTCTGCCCCAATGGATTGGATTGTTCTTCCCTCTTTGGGAAAGTTTCAAAGCACGTTAAAAATTGATTATTTCCTATCTCTGACCTCTTTACCCTTCTAGTGTTTTGATGTTCCCCCCTCTACTGCTGTGAGCTTCTTTGTGACATATAAATTTACCCCCATTTGTTTCTTTTCCCATTTCTTTTAGTATTAACCTCTTTTTAAATCTCTAGTTGTATACACACACATGAAAATGTATTTATGTATGCATATATCTATATACCTATTTATGTTTTATCACTATTCCCTCTAATTCTAATTCTTCTAGATACTCAGGTGATAACAACAGTTTTTTAGAGTTACCAATGACCTCTTTTCTTATAGGGATACATATCATTTTAACTTATTGAGTCTCTTAAAATTTTTTTTTTTGTTGTCCTGATGACTTGTGAGGTCACTTAATTCCATTTGTTGTATTCTGGTTCTTAAAGATTTGATTTCTTCCCGGTCTTTTTGGTTGTCCTTTTCCTTTTGGTCTCATTTTCTTTGGAGATTATCTTTCATCTTCTCCACCTCATATTTCATCTCCTTTGCCTCATTTTCCGGCAGTTGATTTTTGCTTTCAAGACACTATTTTCTGTTTCCAAATGACTTATCTTGATTTTTAAGTTCTTTTTAAGTTTCCCAGTAGTCATCAGCCTCTCTTAATTGTGTTTTGAATTGCATTTTGAGTTCTTCCATAGCCTGTATCCAATTCGCTGGGCTTTCTGATTTATCTTTTGCTGATCCCTCCCCTTCTGTTCCATTTTCTGTGTAGAAGGTGTCTATTATAATTTCTTTCTTATTTTTCTGCTGTTTGCTCATATTAGCCCCTTCTTTTATTCCGATATTTCTCTGTGCTCTTGCTCCTCTCAATTTTTTGGGTTTTGGGGCTTTCTGTCAATCTCCCCTCTTGGAGCTTTTTTAGGTCTCTCAGTGTAGTCTTTTGGGGAGGAGTTTGAGCTTCCCTGTCCACTGGAGGCTTTTGATGGAATTAAGTTCAGCTGGGATGGACTGTATGTGCTCTGAGGTCCAAACCTCCTGGAAGGCTGGAGCCAAATGGAAGGTCTCAGCTGCCCAGGCTCTCTCCAGTTCTTTCCAGCTGCTTTCCTGCGACCTGTGTTTGAAGCTCTGAGCCTAACACACCCCTGACCACACAGTTCACCCTCTAGTCCAATGCCTTTGCCCACCCAGATGTTCCTGTCCTTGCTGGAGGCCCAGCACTCTGGGGGGACAGGGAACGGGTCCTGGGCTCCCTGAGCTCTGAGGACTCCTGATGGGAGTAAGTTCAGCTGATTTGGGCTAGATATGCCCTGAGGCAAAAACCTCATGTCAGGCAGGAGCCAAATGGAAGGACCCAGACACCTAGGCTGCCAGCCCTTCCATTCCTCTCCGGCTGCTTCCCTGCTGCCTGTGTTGGACTCTCTGAGCCTGGCACAGCCCTGCCCATAAGGTACACCCTCTAGACCAACACATTGCCACTGCCACTGGGGGCTCAGCGCTCTGGATGTGTGTGTGGGGAGGGGTCCTGGGACCTTCTTTCTGCCTTCCCCTTAAACCCAAGTGTTCTAGGATTCTAGCTTTTGGAGGAGTACATTTTGAATTGAGTCCAGCAGGAGGGTTCCTTGGCTCTGTCTTGTTGTTAGGTCTGATTTTCAGTCTCCTAGGAGCAGTAAGTTTGTGATGCATAAGGAAGTGTTTTCAGAGGTCTGAACTTCTGCTGTTTCTAAGCCGCCATCTTGACTCTGCTCATCAGAACACCCATTCCTATTGAAAAAAGTAGAAAGCACAGAAATAGAAGAACCTTTCCTAAAAATAATAAACTGCATATATCTAAAACCATCAGCAAACATCATCCAAAATGGGGACAAACTAGAAGCCTTCCCAATAAAATCTAGAGTGAAACAAGGATGCCCATTATCACCTCTATTATTTAACATTGTACTAGAAATACTAGCTATAGCAATTAAAGAAGGAAAAAGAAATTGAAGGTATTAAAATAGGCACTGAGGAGACCAAGTTATCACTCTTTGCAGAAGATATGATGGTCTGCCTAATGAATCCTAGAGAATCAACCAAAAAGCTAGTGAAAATAATCAACAACTTTAGCAAAGTTGCAGGATACAACATAAACCCACATAAGTTGTCAGCATTTCTATACATCCCCGACACATCACAGCAGCAAGAATTATAAAGAGAAATTTCATTTAAAATCACCCTAAACAATAAAAAATACTTAGGAATATATAAACACTGGAACTACATGAACACAAGTACAAAACACTCTTCATAGAAGTAAAACTAGATCTAAACAATTGGAAAAACATTCATTTCTCATGGGTAGGATAAGCTAACATAATAAAAATGACAATCCTACTCAAATTAATTTACTTATTTAGTGCCATATCCATTGAACTACCAAAAAAGTTTTTTACTGAATTAGAAAAAAAAAAAACTTTAACAAATTTCATTTGAAAGGACAAAAGATCAAGGATATCCAGGGAAATCATTAAAAAAAAATTCTAAGGAAGGAGGCTTTGGAGTCCCAGATCTCAAACTATACTATAAAGCAGTGGTCATCAAAACAATTTTGTACTGGCTAGAGAGAGAAAGGAGGACCAGTGGAATAGACTAGGGGTAAGTGACCTCAGCAAGATAGTCTATTATAACCCCCCCAAATTCTAGCTTTGGGGACCAAAGTCCACTATTTGATAAAAACTGCTGGGAAAATTCGAAGACAGTTTTGGAGAGATTAGGTTGGGATCAACATCTCACACCCTACACCAAGATAAACTCAGAATGTTTGAATGACTTTAATATAAAGAAGGAAACTATAAGCAAATTAGGTGAACACAGAATAGTATACATGTCAGATATTTGGGAAAGGAAAGATTTTAAAACCAAGAACCCGTAGAAAAAAATCACAAAATATAAAATCAATAATTTTGATTATATCAAATTAAAAATTTTGTACAAACAAAATGAATGCATCTAAAATTAGAAGTGAAGCAACAAATTGGGAAACAATCGTCATAACAAAAACCTCTGACAAAGGTCTAATTACTCAAATCTATAAAGAGCTAAATCAATTGAACAAAAAATCAAGCCATTCTCTGATTGATAAATGGGCAAGGGACATGAATAAGCAATTTTCAGTTAAAGAAATCCTAAGTATTAATAAACACATGAAAAAGTGTTCTAAATCTCTTATAATCAGAGAGATGCAAATCAAAACAACTCTGAGGTATCACTTCACACCTAGAAGATTGGCTAACATGACAGCAAAGGAAAGTAAGGAATACTGGAGGGGGTGTGGCAAAATTGGGGCATTCATACATTGCTGTTGGAGTTGTGAATTAATCTAACCATTCTGGAGGGCAATTTGGAACTATGCCCAAAGGGCGATAAAAGACTGTCTGCCCTTTGATCCAGCCATAGCACTGCTGAGTTTGTACTCCAAAGAAACAATAAGGAAATAGACTTGTACAAGAATATTTAAAGATGCGCTCTTTGTGGTGGCCCAAAATTGGAAAATGAGGGGATGCCCTTCAATTGGGGAATGGCTGAACAAATTGTGGTATATGTTTGTAATGGAATACTATTGTGCTCAAAGGAATAATAAAGTGGAGGAATTCCATGTGACCTGGAACAACCTCCATGAATTCCTGCAGAGTGAAAGGAGCAGAATCAAGAGAACATTGTACACAGAGACCGATACACTGTGGAACAATCAGATATAATGGTCTTTTCCATTAGTGGCAATGCAGTGATCCTGAACAACTTAGAGGAATCTAGGAGAAAAAAAAAACATTCTCCACGTTCAGAGGAAAACTGTGGGAGTAGAAACACAGAAGAAAAAACAAATGTTTGAATATATGGGTCGAGGGGATATGGTTGGGGATATAGACTCTAAATGAACATCCTAATGCAAACACTAACAAAATGGAAATAGGAAATAGGTTCTGATCAAGGACACATGTAATACTCAATGGAATTGTGAGTCAGCTATAGGAATAGTGGAGGCAGGGGAGGGAGGGAAAGAATGATTCTTGTATCCAAGGAATAATGTTCTAAATTGACTAAATAAATTAATTTAAATTTAAAAAATGAATTAAGATATTCAGTATGGAGAGGTGAAAAGGGAGGAGACCCCTCTTCCACAAAGTGGGGTTCAAGGAAGATGACTGATGTTTAGGGTTCCCTCAGAGAGAAAAGAGGTTGTTTGAAGATTTTCCCCCTTCTTTCTTCCCTCCTTAGCTAAAGTTGCTCTCCCCCATTCACTCTTATCCCTCTTGTCCCCCTCCAATACTTGAGACCAAAGGGTCTCACACCCAGCTTGGGGAACAGATGATTTTTAATGTCAACTGAAACAGGTACTACAAAAGGAATAATGGGCAGGGAAGAATGGGAAAAGAAAAGTGGGGTAAGGGGGTCCCTGTCTCTATCTAAACCCTTTTCCTCCCTCCTCAAGTCTGGGGGGAACTCAGGCCTTGGCAGTCTGAGCCCTCTGAGAGAAAGTCAGGTTGACTCATCCCTGGGCAACAGGAGCTGAGATAAAGTCTGCTCAGGTTTCTCTTCAGAAAGTCCCTTCAATTGGGAAGTGTTGTGGGGAGGATTTCCAGTCACCAGCAGGAAAAGTGGGTAGCCCTCAAGAGAAAGTCTTTATCCACCTTTCCTGACTGAGGGCCTCTTCCAGCCAGAGTCTTTTCCTCCTCCAAGATTCCAAAGTCCTGGGGCCCCTCCGCCATTCAGGTAATCAATTTCACATATTTTTCAGCCTGGCACTTTTTCTCTAGTGCCAGCCTCTGTCACATTCCCTAGTGATCCAATGAGAGGGAAATTACCATAATAATAACACACATTTATACAGTACTGTGGTTTTAGATTTACAAAGCACTTTCCTTACATCCCTGTTTATATTATTATCAATATTTTACAACCATTGACTTGTCAATTATCACACAGTTAGGATATGTTAGAGCCATGAATCAAAAAGAGGACTTTTTTTGTAAGTTTTATTCAATTAGTCAATTTAGAACATTTTTCCTTGGTTACAAGGATCATATTCTTTCCGGCCCCTAGCCCCAGCCCATCCCATAAGAGATACACAAGTCCTCTGGGTTTTACATGTATCCTTGATAAAAACCTATTTCCATATTATTGATATTTGCACTAGGATAATAATATAGAGTCTACATCCATAATCATATCCCCATAGACACATGTAACCAAGCAGTTGTTTTTCTTCTGTGTTTCTACTCCCACAGTTTTTCCTCTGAATGTGTATAGTGTTCTTTCTCTTAAATCCCCAAATCAAGCTGTACAAAAAATGCAAATCAAAACAACTCTGAGGTATCACCTCACACCTAGCAGATTGGCTAACATGACAGCAAAGGAAAGTAATGAATGCTGGAGGGGATGTGGCAAAGTAGGGACATTAATTCATTGCTGGTGGAGTTGTGAATTGATCCAACCATTCTGGAGGGCAATTTGGAACTATGCCCAAAGGGCGATAAAAGAATATCTACCCTTTGACCCAGCCATAGCACTGCTGAGTTTGTACTCCAAAGAAACAATAAGGAAATAGACTTGTACAAGAATATTTAAAGCTGCGCTCTTTGTGGTGGCCCAAAATTGGAAAATGAGGGGATACCCTCCAATTGGGAATGGCTGAACAAATTGTGGTATATGTTGGTGATGGAATACTATTGTGCTCAAAGGAATAATAAAGTGGAGAAATTCCATGGGAACTGGAATGACCTCCAGAAATTAATGCAGAGTGAAATGAGCAGAACCAGGAAAACATTGTACACAGAGGTGGACACATTGTGGTACAATTGAATGAAAAAGAGAACTTCTTATTTTGGAAGTTTTTTTCTATTTTTCCATGGATCTGTTCTTAATCTTTATATCTGCCATTTATATAATTATCAGAATTTAAGAAGCATTTTACATGGTTTTAAAAACATGCCAACTCTGTGCTTTTAAGAGATTATTTTTGTCAGGTATTTTATATTATTTAATTAATTTTATGTTGTACCTTTATAATTTACATATGATATAGAATTCATTATAATTATTTAATAATTTATAATAAAACATTCACTTCTCTATTATATTATGCTGTTGTGTTTTGTGCAATATTTTCTGTGTTTGCAAATATTAACACATTTTATACATGAAGAGACTAAGACCCAGCATGTTTAGGTGATTTTCTTGGGGTCACAACATTATAGTTATGAAGTATCAGTGGCAGAATCTGAATCTAGGTCTTCCAAGGTCTATATCTGATATTTAAAGAAGACAAGATAATAGCCTTCTGACTCATGGCATGTGAGGTGGCAGAATGAATCAAGGGAAAGAAATTTAATTCTGGAGGCAGAAGAAATCAGTTTAAATTCTGATTCTGAAGCAGCTAGGTATTATGGCAAATCAGGGACCAGGCCTGGAAATTGGACGTCCTACATTCAAATTTGGAATCAGATCCATCCCAGCTGTGTGACCCTAGGAAAGCCATTTAACTTATTCTAACCCCTTTCTCTCTTCTGTCATAGAATTGATATAAATCAGATGGTAAGAGTTTTAAAAATCTTGGTTCTGCCAACTCCTACAGATATGGTCTTGGGCAACTCACTTAAATATTGTGTGTCACAGTTTTGTCACTTATAAAATCAAGGGTTTGAACTCAGAGACCTCTAAGGTACGATCTAACTCTACATCTAAGACTTTTTGTGCAAAAAAGGGTACGTTTTTTCAACAGCTTACCTTGAGGGTAGGGAATACTAATTTCAACTTGTGTTTGTATAGGGCTTTAAAAGTACTGAGTATTTTCACACATATTCTGGCATTTGAGTTGTGGCAGTCACTATTAAACACTAAAATATTACTATCCCTATTTTTTTAGATAAGGAAACTGAAGTTTAGAGAGATTAAGAGAGTTGCCTAAAGTCACACATGGGAAAAATGGGATTTGAACCCAAATCTCCTAACTGCCAGATCACTGCTTTTCCAAGCTTCTTCCCATTCCAATGAGTGTTGATGGGAATTTAGTTGGCGCATTTTGTATTGCAATTATAGCCATTTATCCATGAACTCATTCTCATAAAAATTCCACCAAATAGGCAACATTGTTTTACAATTTTATTTTTTATTTCTACCTAATAAAAATGACACATAGCAGTGATCAGGGGAAAAAAAAGGATCATAGTAACTAAAAACTCAAAGACGCCAACAATCCCTGTACAGAGACAGGAAAACTAAAAGGAACTCTTATTTGGCAAGCAAATATTTCCTAAGGTCTCCTTAGAATAAGTTGTTTTCTTCACGAGATTAATTGTGTGACAAATAACATGAGATGGCCTTATGAAATTTCAGTCTGAAGCAATTTTACTGCTAATGCAAATTATAAATAATATGTGCCTTTTGTCAACTGCATTCCTCAATAATCTAATTGTATCAGGCTAATGAGACCTGGGTTAGGAAATGCACTGAGGTTCCCATGCCCCAGGTCAAAGGAGGCTGAAAGCTTCACAGAGCAGATGTGCTTAGTCTCAAAAGGATGGCAGCTGTATCACTTGGTTGACCCAAATAGCTTCAGTTGTGGAGGGAGCCATGCACTTGACCTTTCAGCCAGAGGTAAAGTGCCACCCTGTTGGCTTGTAGCAAAAAGGATGGGGAAAGCAGATAAACTCTTCATCTCCCTCTGATTCCCTCTTGTTTGCTCTTAATTGTGTGAAAGAGCTTCCTGCCCAGTGAGCTGTGAATACTATCAATGCTATCAATTCATATGTGGTCTGATTCCAAAATGAATCCTTATGTTCATGTGCTCGTGTGTTTGTGAATTGTTGTTGGTGATTTCATGGGAATTTTTACCAAAGAAGATTGGGCTACAGTAAGAATGTGGAAATTAAAAATAAGAGCTCACATTTATATAGTGCTTACTGTGTGCCAGGCACTGTGCTAACTGCTTACTAATACGATCTCATTTGATCCTCCCTACAACCCTAGGATGTGGGTGCTATTTTTATCCCCATTTTGCAGAAGAGGAAACTGAGGCAAAGAGGTTATGTAATTTACCCAGAGGCACAGAGACAGTAAGTATCTAAGGCAGGATTTGAACTCTGGTTTGCTCTGACTCCAAGCCAGGCTCTCTATAAGCTGTGCCATTTCCACCACGTTGATCGCCATGACCACAATGACTAGCTCCTTTTCCTCTTGTCCCTCCTCTTCCTCTCCATCTGCCTACTTTCCATCTGCCTACTTCTCATCACTTCTCCAAATGAGTAAAATTCATTTTCCCTTCAGAAGAAGTCGAGCTCTATCATTACAAGTTGTGACTGACTTCTGGTAGTTCAACAAAACCTTGGTATTCTCATTGGAAAAGAGACTCAAGTGAAACATTCCTTATTTTAAAAGTTGTACATGACATAAGCTCTTTAACCTTGAGGTTAGGATATATGTGTGGGCAGAGATGTAATTCCCTACATCCTCAGCATGATGTAATGTAGGGGCAGGGCTTCATTAGAGCTTTATACTTGGTCCATTTCCAAAGTCCAATTTCAGAACTTTTATTTCTAAGTCTCTCAGAACTTTGCTTTTATGCATCCATTTCAACCCGGCTGAGAAAGCATTTTTATCTAACTTAAGTCTTTTTTCATCAATATGATTTGTTATACTACAGGACAACAGAGTCCACCACCGCAGCCAACAAAGGAATGTTTCCTTTGGTAAACTCATGGGTGCTTTATTTAGGATATTTCTGAAGTCCCAAGAAAGATCTTCACCATTTCCCCAGGGTAATGAAGAGTTCTCACAGTAAGCTTTCACTGTTATTGTTGCTCCTTTCTCATATTCAACTGAAATCCCCTTTCCCGAGTTCTATTCTTTGCTCTATCCCTTTGCATTCTGCCAAATGATTCTTCCTCCCCTGAGGTGTTTACATCTTTCAAATATTTGTATGCTGTTATCATGTCCCCTCTTAGTCCATCACTTAGCCAAAATATACATTACATTGTGTTCCTTTAATCTCGCCACATAAATCAAGTCCTCCGTTCCCCTAATCATTTCACTGTCCTTCTATGAAGTCACTCCAATTTGGCTTTGGGTTCTGAAGTGCCCAAAATGGAAGACAGATTTCTATGTGCAGCCTCACCACTGTCATGTTGAGACTCTATCACCTCCCAGGTCCTTACTATAATGCTTCTTCATCTGCCAACCAAATTAGTATTGGTCTTTTGTGTTGTTTTGCTTTTGTTGCTGCTATATCCCTTTCTTCCTGGAGGTCCAACCACATGCCAGAGTTGAAGAGTTTTTATGAAGTTGTTTTTAAGCAACCAGTAAGAGCAGAATGTCTACTTTTTTATTATTATATTAAGGAAGAAAAAGCAGACTTTTCTTTTTCTTTTCCATTTTCTGGTAACACTAGGATTTTTTTTAAACTTTTTTTTCCCCCAGGGAAGTTGCATTAAGGATGAAACCAGACATGGAAAATTTCAGCCCCCTCAAAGGAATGTTTTAAGGAGAGAAATACAGGAGGCTATCCTGGAAGGGACCTTGCTGTAACTTTACTATAATACTCTTCCATAATGTGTAGAAGCATGAATTTATTTTCTTCTTTGTATTTTCTATACTTAAAACAAAATTGGATGGCTCCTCAGTGATTTTAAAATTTTTTTCTTCAGAAGAATCTTATATTATTCTTTTTAATGATCTTGTAAGAGAGAATTCTTCACCTTTCTGATTGGCTGCAATATTCGAACCATCTTTGAATTTGCATCTGCCTTGATGCTAAAGAAGGGTGTGGGAGGCTAATCTGTAGGTCATTAACACTTCATTTTTGTTATTTCAGAAACATGGGGTTGTATCTGTATTTGCTGTGCCAACTTTTATAGTATTTCTTGGAAATTTAGAGGTCTTAGTTTTTTGGGGGTAGATTCAAAATATTTTCCACATGTATTTTCTCTCCCCCTGTGAGTTACACATTGTCTAAGTTTAGTCTGATTCCTCTTTTCTACATATACTAGTTACCAGAAACAATGAATTTGCCCAATGACTACCTGCAATCCTAATCATTTTGATTAACCATTGCCCTGGGCCTGGGTTCTTTAGTGAACTCAATGCAACCACTAATTTATTTCCTTATATGATTTGGCTTTGTACTCTACATCTACCGCATTTTTCTCTTTAATTGAACTTCTTAATTTTTAGATTTTACTTAATATATACTAGGTTATTATTTGTTGATTTAAACTTTAAAACTAATAGCATCTATTAGAAATATTTTTGAAAAGGTTTGTCAAGCCAAGTCAGAAAGTATCTATTAAATGTTTACTATGTGCTTGTCACTGAGTTGGGTTCTTCCTTCAAAATATTCTTTGGGGAATACATGGACTAGTTTCATGTAATGCTAATCAGAGTTGAATATAGGTTAAGGCATCTAGAACTTTGCCTAAGGTTCTGACTTGTAGGAACAATTCTTATCCATTAAGGTCCAAAGACTACCTGGCCAGTGAGTAGAATAAAGGATAGAATGGGCATAGTCTAGGGAAGGAACAAGATGGTCGGAATCACTCCCTTCTTCTGGCTTACCATTTTTGAACTCTGCAGTTTCTCTATCTCCCTTCATTACCAATGAATGAATTCAAGTCTGCTATAGCCTTCTCTTCTTCGGTTTTTCTTCCAGGTGGGGAAAACAAACAAACAAATAAAACTAGTTAAATCTCTGGTATTAATATGAGAGCAATTTCCTTTTAGTTTTGGCATGTATGACTTGAAAGTTAATCAAAAGCAATTTTGTTCTTTTGGCTGATTTGAGTAATTTTTTTAAAACTTTTGTTTTTGTAGTGACAAGAAGGAATGACTGCGGGTGAAGTGGTTCACAGGGTCTCTTGATCTGCTAAAGAAGTTGACATACCATGAAAGTTTTCTATTAGCCACTCCCCTGCCCCAATTGGGTAAACATCTAGTACTACATTCCAAAGACATCTAAATGCTTTCCAAATATGGTACTACTTCTCTTGGAGCAATTTAGTCCCTCCTCTATTTAACTCAAGGATGGAAGTTTAATATTTTGCTGTTCTAGGATGCTAAATAATGTACCAGTGCAATGAAAATTATATATATATATATATATATATATATATATATATGTAGCTTATGCACTAAACCTGGCTCAAAACTGACAGCAGTATTATAGGTAGCAGACTTTTTTATACTCAATAATTCACTGTATAGATGAAGGATGCCTGTTTTTTTTTTTTGTCAAAGAAATGGTAAAATGGAAAATACCATTGAATTTGGCATTGGAGAACTTTGTTTCAAATGCCTCCCCATCTCTTGTCATTTATTTGCTACATGTGTGACTTATGACAAATAACCTAATCTGTTGTTGCATTGGTTTCTTCATTTGCAAAATGATGGAGTGAATGACATGGTTTCTAACGCTATTTGCTATTATAAATATGTGATACTCAATCTAGAAATTTATTTATTTTTATTTTTTAAATTTATTTAGAATATTTTCCCATGGTACATGATTCATGATCCCTATCTCACCACCCCCTGCCCCTTTAACTCCCCTCTCCTGGAATTGACAAGTCATTCCACTGGCTTATACATGTATCATTGTTCAAAACCTATTTCCATGTGACTCATATCTGCAATAGAGTGATCTTTTAACATCAAAACCATACTCATATCCCTATTGAACCATGTGACTGATCCTTTGTTTTTTTTTCCTTTGTTTCTGCTCCCACAGTTCTTTCTCTGGATGTGGATAGCGTTCTTTCTTATAAGTTCTTCTGGATTGACCTGGGTCATTGCATTGCTACTAATAAAAAAGCATATTCAGTAACCAAGGAATTTAGACACTAGGTGAATTAGATGTTCTCAGCATCAACCATATACATTTATTTGAATTGACAAATTTTTAGTTCAACAATGAGGAATAGCACAAACACACATACAAACAACAACAAAAATATACTTGGAAAAGAAATGAAACAAAACAGTACAAAAGATTACTTACCACAAACAGTTGATGCAAATATTTTTAATTTGTTCTTTATTGAAAGACCACATATGAATGGAGAGGGAAAGAGAAAGTATGAATAAGATGGAATGGGAGAAGCATTAATTCCTCCTGTGTGCTAGAAATTGGTTAATAGAATCTCACATGATCCTCATAACATCCTTGGGAAATAGGAGCTATTATTCTCATTTTACAGATGAGGAAACTGAGATTAACAGAATTTATTTTACTTACCTGGAGCCACACAGCTAATAAGTTCCCCAGGTTAGATTTGGACTCAGTTTTTCCTGACTGTAGGTCCACTGCTATTTACTGTACCACCTGTTTCTAATAATAGTGCTTCATTGGTTCAACATAGATTTTTTAATTTAAATTGAGTTTCTTCCCCTTAGTGTTGGCTTCACTTACATAGATGTAGTCACTGCACAGGGGATTGAATAGTATAGTGATATATCCCTCAATTTCATTTTTGCCTTCAATATGTAGCATATGTAAAATTTAAATTAATATCAATAACTCCAGGATCTTATTTTTCCATAGAGTTTTATTAATAATCACTAAAAGTAGAGAAAGAGACTTAATCCTAATCTAATCTAATTCTGGCCACATGGTTCTTCGCATGCCTGGCTGACTAAGCCATGGTGCTCCACTGCTACCTCCAAAGGAATAGAGAGACCCTGTGTGTCTCCCATCACACCTTTATCCTTTCCTTTGAACTCAAACCTGTAACTTTTAGTTCTGGGTCATGATCCTAGGGCTCTTCACAAGTGACCTCTGTTTGGAGTGTTCATGTGACATCCAGGTGGAATGAGCTGGGGGGGGGAAGCAGATTCTATCTCACACATAACAATTAGCTTTCCACAATTTTCAAATAGGAATGATCATAGTGTGGCAATTCCTTCTGAAGGCTGCTTTGAGGGTCAACTGAGATATGTATATGGATTATTTTGCAGATTTTAAAGCTCGATAGAAATATCCATGAGTATTATCATTATATTGTATTTTAGCTTTGCCTTTTTCATTATGTATGACATCATATAAATCTTCCTTATATTTCTTTGAATTCCTTATTGTATAAAAACATTATGCTTTTTTTGAACATGTCAACTGATTCAGGCTTACCCTGACTTTAGGGATTGTTGTTTCTCACTACCCTCTAACTCTGTAAAGTATGCTACGATGGCTGTTTTTTGTTTTTTTGGTCCAGGTAGGTCTTTTATAACCTGTTTGGAATATAAGAAACCCAGGAGTGGGTTCATTGTGCCAAATGGGGATGAACAGTTTTGTACTTTTATTGTATCATGCTATATTGCTTTCCAAAGCAGCCAGAGCCAAGTCACAACCTCACCACATGCAGAGTACTTTATTAAGTTCTGTGGACACAGCCCCTGTTCTTAAGGAGTTTACAGATGAAAAAGGAAATCAAGACCCCAGTATGGGAAAAAAAGTCTAAATACACACATAAGGAAGAATACTGAAAAGCACCAAACAAATGCAACTATGGAGAACCCCATGCATAATTGCAGAGCTGATGCTGGGAGGAATGAAGTTAGTGATATCGATGATGGTTCACTGCTTCCATATAATATTAAATTCTCTAATAATCAAATAATAATTCAGTAATATAATATCTACTGTATCCCCTGCAGGAGAAGGGTGATAAGTGCTGGTAATTAGGACGATCAACTGGGTTGGGCCAAACTCCTCCCTCACACAAGGAAACAGAGTATGAGTTGAGATCCAAGCAGTTAAAAACCAAAGTCCATACTAGTTTGAAACTAGATTTTATTCCTGGTGGTCATAATTCAGGAAACTGAGAAATCAAAGCAAGAAGGAAGGGACAGGCTGAAAGCTTCAAGTTAAGGATGTCAGTACTAGAACTGGTAGCCAGAAACAGAAGAGTCAGTGTGCTGACCATTTGTTTAACTGACTACCCATTGAGAAATTCTTCATGTTTTTTTCTATTGGTATGAATTCTTTACCTGTCCTGGCCAGTGGGACATAGCCACCCCTTGGTCTACTGAATTGTGGGAAATTTGGGCATAGATATTCCCTTATATAGACAAAGATGACATTACTATGCCCCTGACAGCAGGATACTTACTTCAAGGTATTTCTCCAGAAGAGTGTTATAAATGTGTACTGATCTAATATATTATTAGTTTGTTTCCCATGTTCATGAGGATTTAAAAAAAAATAGATGGCAGGTAGTAGACTCTAGTCTTTAGAACAAAATGAAGGTGACAAACCCACAGGGGATCAAATATATGATTCTGACCTCATTCACATCTTACTCTAACCAGTCAAGATAATCAATGAAATACTATTGATAAAAATCAAAGTTTATGCTGTAATATAGAATATCAAGTTAGATGCTCAGATATATATCAGGCTTAAAGATTTCAAGTAGAACAATGACACATAGCTATAATATATCAAACTATATGTTGAGCACATTAGAGAGTTACAGAATAAAGTGAGATAATGTAGCAAAGACTTTGCAGATCTTAGAACACCATATAAAATATTTGTGACAGTGATGAGGAAGAGGAGGTGAGTTCTGAAGAGAAAGGTCAGTAATATCCTGGGGGATCAGAAACAGTTTCCTAGAAAATGGCATTTGCCTTAGGCTCACATAACAGATGAAAAAGTCATCAATTGATGATGATGGGGAAGGTTGTCATTCCATGCATAAGGAACATCCAAAGAAAATGAATAGAAGTGTCACAGAGAGATTCATGTTCAGATGGTCCAGTTTAACTGGAGTATAGAGTATAGAAGGAGGGGAGCAATACGATATTTTTGCTGAGAAGTGAGAGTGGTGTTAGATTGTGGAGGACTTTAAATGCAAAAAAAAAAAAAGATTTTTTAAGAACTCTAAAAATAGGTATTTCTAAATAAAAGTATGACACAAAGGAAAGCTATGCTTATGGGAAATGGTTCTGGCAGTGACATAGTTTGAATAGGGGAGAGAGTAGTGGCAAGAAAACTTGTCAGCATATCCTCACCCTTATTGTCAAGGAACTTGGAGGTAAGACAGTGTCATCTATTCCTAAAATAGTGGCTGGGACTGTTGCAATAAGGAAGCTGTGATATGGACATGGGCAAGATGGAGTTAATGTTGTCTCCAATTAGATTGATTTGGTATACAGATGTGGTTCCTTTGGGTAGAAGTATAAAAACAGCTTTTAAAACTTTGGAAGGAGTTTCTGAAACTCCAAGGTACCTTCTTGCTGACTGAATTTTACCTTATTGGTGGCTTTTATTTATTTTTATTGGTTGAAGTGCTTTTAAAACATCTTGATATTACTTCTACCTGAGAGTTCTGTAATATTATTTTATGAAAAGTATTCTTTATATAACTATTCTGGCTGTGAGTTATCCATTGGACTAAATGTAGGATCAAGATATATTATAGCAGTAGTCAAAGCAGAGAATAATGATAACTTATACTAGACTTAACCCAGTGTAAGAGAGAGGAGAGAAATAATTCAGTGTGATGCTGGGGGCTCATAAACTATGGCATTTGAGAAAATAACTCCTAATCCTTAAGTCACCTCTACAACCCCGAGAAGAGGAAGAAACAGTTACCCTCTGGGGACCCAATCTATTAATTCAGTGCAAGTTGGTAGATAAGTCAATAAACCTAGGTACTAGCTTTACAAATAATTTTTTAAAACTTCATTGCATTTGAGCATTACCACCAACATTTGGAATATTATTATTCCCATTTACCATCTAAAGAACTGAATTCAAAGAGATTAAATGGGCTATCCATAGGGAGTTAAGTAGCAAATTATCAGAAGCAAAATCAGAAACCAAGCCTTCTGGATTCTGGCTTCAGTAATCTCTCCTTTGAATTGTGTTGACTTTTATACTCATATCCACTGAACAATGATGAACAAGATCTTTTGATATACCTTATATCGGATTGGTCCAAAGTTTCTTCTTCTACACATAGTGATCATAGTGAAAAATCAGACTGTTTTCAAGGTCAGACATTTATTTTGTTTGTTAAACTTATTTTGTGTAGTAAAGGGAGTGGAGGTGAGAAGAAAAGTTCAAATTAATGTTACAAAAGTGTTTTTCTCCTTTCATTAAGCCCTAGCCCATTATGGCTACATATCACAGTAGATAAGAATAATGGGCTTAGAGAGTCATGAAAACTTAAGTTCAACTCTCACCTCAGACTAGCTGTGTGATGCTGGATAAATCACTTAACCTCTTTCTGCCCAAGTTTCCTCAAGTGTAAAGTAGAGATAACAAAAATACCACCCAGGCTTGTTGTGTGGATCCAATGAAATATTTATAAAGCAACCAGCACAATGCCTAACACATAGTAGGCATTTTATCCATGTTTAACTTTTCCTTCCTTCTCAACTCTTGACAGAGTGGTGATGTAAAATATGTGGAATGAGAAATATTTTTGGAGATGGCAATATGGAGATATCAAAATATGGAGATTTGTTTTACTTGATAATACATACTTTTGAGGGTTTATTTTTTCCTAGAGAAGTGAGGCATAAGGGATAATTGATAATGCAAAAAAATAAAAGTTAATTAAAAAGACATAGCATATATTTTCTCTACTGCCTATTCTGCTTTCATTAACAGGGTAAATCTTACCATTTTGCCTTTATAATTTTCTCATTTATTTGATGATTTGAGATTTTCCCTTACAAACTAAGGATCACATAACACTAAGCTTGTCACTCCTGTTTACATGTATATTTGCCTTTTAGGTCACAAATATGCATGTAACCTAAATGACTCTAGAAATATTTCAAAGAAAAATTAGGGAAAAACTTGCCATCCTATCAAAAATTACCTGAATCAGAGCCATTCCCCAACAGAAAAGTGATAAAAACATAAACAACTATTTTTCCAAAGAATTGTGAGCTACAGTTGTCTATAAAGACATGCTTGAAAATGTGAAAAATGAGAGAAATGAAAATTACTTATTGCTGCATTGATTGAAAGTGAAGTCATATGGCAGTATGCCACTCACAAAGAACTCCCTTATTGCCCTAGATTGAAGATATGTTGAGGATATGATTTAACATTCATCAAAATATATAGCTCACAGCCCTCTTCCTGTGTTTCTTTTGATATGCCAACTGAAAAAAGGACATATTCTTTCCAAGAAAAAGTAATTTAATCACACAGCCTAACAAACTATGTGATGAGAAAATGCTGGATATCAACATCTCCCCAAAATGGAGTACTCTGTCTCATAGTTCTCCATTCCACCAGTAAAGAGAGTGTATACTCTGAGTATGAGGATCACCAGGGTGAGTAATTGGAAGCAACATGCTATCCCACACAGTATGTAAAAGGATGTTTTTAGTTAGTCCTCACACATGCCTGGGGAACTCACATCTTTTGCTAAACCAACAGTGTAATTGACTGTTTTCATCACAGAGCTCACAGCAGGACTTAATATCTCTGTAAGGCACAATATGCCCATTTTCCAATGGGCATCTCTCCTGGCTCCATGTTTCTTCTCATGGTCTTCAACCTCTTTGGAGATATCTGCTGCTCTCTGCTACCATCTGCTGGAGTGCAGTGTTTGACTAGTAAACAAAGGAGGGCTAAAGCTATTTGGTCAAAGGACTATGAGCTATCCCACCTGGTCAGGCAACAACCAACACCAACAAAATGCCCAGAAATACAATTGTCCATTATTTTGACAGCTTTTTCCCTTAGGCTGATAAAGTATTTAACCAACTCCAAATATATGATTTAAGGTTTGAAAATTCTGTCAATTCTTTTAAAATGTCCAATTGCCCTTCTATGTCTTCAAAACTCATTTCAGAGACTCCATCCAAGTAACTCACACAGGAACTGTGTGTAGGCTCTATAAAGAGATTCCCTCAGCTCCAATAATCTCTCTGAGTAGCCTGTAAGACAGTCTAGGAGCAAATTCAAAATGGGCTAGACAGAGCTGGAAGTGCTCAAGTTTTTCTATATTCCCCCCTAATAATACTTGGATTTTTAGTGCTATGGATATTATGAAAGTATTGGTCTCTCAATATTTCTTGAACTCAGCTTGATTTTCCTCAATTGTCTTAGATGTTGCTGCTCTAGAATCCTAGCAAGGGAACTTTACTCATACTGAATTATTCCCCACTTCTGCTACAAGAGGTGCTAGCCAAAAGCAAATCCATTTTCAAACTCCTCAATAAAGCAACTGGATTCTCTCTTTCTCTCTTTCTCCTTCCTACCTCCCCACCTGCCCCTCTCTCCTTTATCTTTCTGTCTGTCTCTATCCCCCTCTCTTTTTTCCTCTCTCTCTCCCCTGTTTCTCATTCTTTCCCCTCTTGTGTCAGTGTCTCTGTGTCTGTGTTTGTCTTTCTGTCTGTCTCCCTTTCTCCTGCCTCTATTTATATGGCTTTTTCTTTTCCCTTACCCCACTCTCTCTTTTTACTTATTTGACAATATATACCCCCAAAGAATGCACATTTGTACATATAAATAAGTGAGAAGTTTGCCAACATTGTACTTTCTAATCAGTTGTCCCAGGATTCCAGTGAATATTCTGGCCTATAAAATGCCATCCTGGCAGCCATACTTATAGCATTTTCATAGGGACATGATTTAGGACAGCTTTCTAAGAAATTCCCTGGCATGTGACAATGCATATGCTCCCATGATCCTGAACAAACTTTCAGATCAGATACCATAGTTGTCTTCAACCATTTTACAAAACATAAACTATTTCTAATAGAAATATATTCTGTAGATGGGAGAGCTCTCTACATTGGGGGAAGAATTCTTCCTGGCAAAGATAGCCCTGGCTATTGCCCTTTGGTCTTTCTACCCTCTGGAAAATCTTTTCAAATCACCTAGAGAGCAAGTATGGTTCAAACTGCTGAATTTTTTGTTTGTTCCTCTCTACTTGGCAGAGGAAAGAAAGGGAGAAAACGATCATATTAATTTAGTGTCTTGGTGAATTATATAAAGCCAAATTCCGTTCTCTGAATTCCTAGGGGGGAAAATATTCCCATGAAAGGGCCCCCGGATTCTCTCTTAACCCACTAAGTACCTCAGATCTTCTAGAAACACAGAGGTTTGATGGAAATTTTTCCAAAAGCTTAACATTGCTGAGTGGACATCTTTACATGACAAATACCAGATGGGAAAAAAATCATTTAAGAGTCACAAGCCTTGGATGATTTCACTCTTACATTGTCATTTACTGTTAATTATTAAAAAATAAAAATAAGAGCCCACTATTCCATGATGATAACATTTGTGCTAGCAAAATATAACACACAAAATACTTTAGCTAAAAGTTTATGCTCTAATCTGCAGGGGCAACTTCATTATTCTAATTTGATAAACACATTAAATGACTGTATGATTTTTAAACTAGCATTTTGGTTTCCAGTAATGCTTTTCACCACTATTCTATTTGCAGATTTCCTGCTTAACTGCTGTCTACAAAAATATTGTAATAACACAGCTTTTTTGATTAACAAACAACCAATAACCAAGAACCCATAGTGACTGACTATCATCCTTATGTAAATAAAAAGCTTCTTTTTGCTGCCTAATAGCTGTACATAACAATGAAATGCTCTTAATAAGTTTCAAGAGGCTAAGACCAAGAAATCAATTTAGTGAATGCCCTTTTCAATGACCACACAGCATGGCTACGGCTGTATCCTGACATGTTTGCATTGTTATTTGGCTGTAAACAAAATGAACAGATCTGTCACTGAAATTTAAACAGATAGAGATTGGTTACATAAACTGAAAGATTCTGAAGCCAGTACAGTACAATCAACAGTCTGAAGAGGTTTTTACAGCTAAACAAAGTTGGATTGTTTTGTTTTTTTTTTCCAGAGAAGGACGATTAATTGTGAAAATCATAACCTTTGGCTTTTGTTACAAATTCTAAGGAATAAAAGTGCAACTGAGAAAATGACGAAATTTTAAAAGATTAATATAAGACAAAGCCTAACTTTGCTTACAACATTAAATATATAGAGACTCATCATGAAGGACAGGTGGGTTGATTATCTGCTCTACCTAGTAATAATGCAAATTCTATATACTTTTGCTGGACCAAAATTCTCACTTTCTGATTCCCAGGAGAAATGAAACTGTTTATAAAGAGGACAGCTAAAGAAAAGGAAATATGACTGTTTAATAGAAGGAAAAATATTTTTCAACTAATTGTGACATTTTAACAGTAGTTATTCATGTCTATTCTAATAGGAATTTTATCCTAAAATTCCATTAGAGGATGTCCTCCAACCCTACAGGAATCTCAACCAAATTTTCACAATTTTTTACAAATTTATTAGCAAGAAACATTCATGTTTCCTTGTTTTGTTTTGTTTTGGGGGTGGGAAAAGAGCAGGATAATATTCCCATCTCGTTTTCACTGCATTCATTGAATTAATATAACATGTATTTGTGATTATTGGTAATAAGTAATATATATTGGCAGCAGAAATCTAAAAGAATAGCTTAAAATTTAATTATGATTGCCTATTGTTCTATATTGATTGTATTTTTGATTAACGGTAATTAATATAAAACTGTCAGAATCATTAACAAGTAAGTACCATGTAAAAAGCAGCTCTTCTGAAAAGAAAATATCTCACCGTGAATTTTCAACTGAGCTTTAAATTTTTTTTAATAAATGATAATTCTCAGTCAGAAGGAATATATAGGGAGGAATAGCACCTCTAATCTATTTTCAGGGCTACTCATCCACTATTGATATCTACCTATCACCCAACTCACCTGTGACTCCAAGAAGCTGTAGCATGGCTCATACCCCATTAAAACCATCTCTGAAGATGGGCTAAACCAGGTGAAAGGTAACTGATGGGCCCCAAAGCCCTCAGAGACTTAGGGAGATATTTACCTCAGTCATATGAAGACTTCTCCCAATGGAATGGACTGATAAATGCAATTTGTTCCAACTGCCTTGAATGGGATTGAAGCAGAAAATTTGAAATGCTTAGAGTTTGATCAGACATCAAAGATGCCAAAGTCATCCACTGGATCCCAGGCCACTGCCAGTTGTCCTGATTTTTTTTCTGTCCATTATACTCTAGAAGAGAAAGTGAGAAAGACTGATGATTTTGACAAATTCTGCCTCATTTAAACTCAATTCATGTTGAAGTCAAGACATCATCCAGTGATGCCATCAGTTCTCTTTGAAAAAAGGGAAAAATTATAATAATAATAATAAACTGAAGTTGAAGTAATAATCAGTGGTCCAGAAGCAGCTAGTCAAGATTCTACATGTCATCCTCCATTTGGAGGAAGAACTCTCATCTTACAAATATTGAAAGAAAAAGATCTCACAAAGATAATTGACAAGTTACACTCTACACATTTAGAAGCTATAAATTTAAAGGCCTGTTTCCATGAATCTCAAAATCCTAAATTTTCATACACATTTAATATGGATAGAGACTTTAATTCCCTGAACAAAATCAGAATGTGTCCTTCTCTTCAGGTTGTCACTGTGAATTTTAGATTCTGAGAAATGTACAACTCATCCTTTGAGGTTCAAACATGTATATTTATACTTTGGTTGTTATTGGTGTATCTCAAACTAAAATGAGCTTTGATACAAATAACTTTAAAATAAGAAATATTACTTTATACTTTGTATTTTATATTTCCTTGTATGTGCACATAAATTATCTCTCCTTACGCCAAGTACCATAAAACACTCCTTGAGAGAAGGGATTATTTGTTTTTTTTGTTTTTGTTTTTTTGTTATTTTTGTCTTTTTTGGTCATAGAACCCAGCAAAATGCCAGTGATATAGTAAGATATTTAGTAAATATTTAGTAATTTCACTCCCTTCAATCACTCCTCTCTTCAAATTTATTCTTTGTTGTTGCTACAAACATTTTAAGGACAATAATCTTCCATATATTCCAAGATATTCACAACAGCATCTTTTGTATTGGAATGAATTGGAAACAAAGCACAACCCATCAGTTGGGGATATTGCTAAACAAACCATCATGCATGAACTTAATGGAATAGTACTGGATAGTCAGAAATGAAAAATATGAAGAATTCAAAGATACATGAGAAAATTTAAATGAATCAAAGTAAAGCAAAGTAAAGTAAGCAGCACTAAAAAAAATGCTATGTGACAACTATAATAGAAGCAAAGGTAACACTAAAAGTAAATTGATCTCCAAGTGTTCTATTCCTCAGACTTGGTCATGAGTAACTGGTGACTGACTATATCTTGATTTTATGAGCAAAAAGGTGGAGACATAGAGAAAGTTTTGTTGCCAGGTATAGTCATTGCTATAGATCCATTTCACTTAAACTTCTCACATAGGTGAGTTTTATAGTTATGGGTAAAAAGAATAAATCCCTAAATGTTTATAATGTAAAAGCAAAAAGCATTAATATAATTTGTTTAACAAAAATAAAAGGACTAGTTCTTATATTATCTATCAGGATTTTTGTTCATGTTAATCTCTGGACCATATTAATCTTCATGTTTTGTTTCTAATATAGAGACATCCACTTCACAGCTGACATTCTATTACCTTTCCTACTTCAACCTAAATAGGAAAGTTTTCTGATAAAAAATAATAAAGAAAAAAAAAGCAAAATCAACACAGAGCCAACCATTACAATGTAGGATAAAATAATATCGTCTTACTATGAAACATGGTCTAGAAAATAGAGATTCCTTTTATTTATGGATAGGGATTGAACTATGAGTTCAATTTTAATTACTTTCAATATTTGGAAGGAAAATTGGAGAGTTCCAGTTTTTTTGTAGACTTATAATTGCATATGTGTAACTTTTTTTTTCAGCAAAACTAAATGAAGTATTTTATCATGCAAAATGTTTGTACTGCACAAACACTGCTGCCAGATTGACAGGGTAGGCTGTGATGGCTCTAAAAGAGCTGTGATGATTTATAGGGTCTCTAATCCGTGAACTAAAAAGGATTTGCAAGATAGATGAGCCAACTTGGCCTAACAGGTCAAAAATTCACTTTTTAGAAAGTTGCTAAATATGGCATCGGGTAAATAATAAGCATTTTCAAATTGAGTATACCACTGTTCCTTATTCAGAAACCATAACAAACTGTCAAGTAAAGGAGCAAGTTTCCCCATTAGTAATATACATAAGCATTGGTCTTTATTCTCTCTCCTCATCTCACTCTAAGTCACTTTCTGACTTATTGTCTGTGTCTCTCTCCTGCTTTCCCTTTATTTCCCTTCTCTCTCTTCCTCTTCCTCTCCTTCTCCATCCCTTCCTGCCTCCATTTTCTTTCTTTTCCTCTCTCCTCTTCTTTTTGTTCCTATTCCTCTTACTCATCCAATCCTTTTTATTTTTCTCTGTTTTTGTATCTTTCTGTGTCTCACTCTTCCCTCTGTCTCTTTCCTCTCTCTCTTTCTCTCTGCATTCTCTCTAACATCCCTTCTTCCTTCCCTCCTTCTCCCCCCTCTTTTTCTCTTTCTTTCTTTCTCCCTGTCTATCTCTTTGTCTTTTTTCTCTCCCTTTCTCCCTGTCTGTCCCTGTCTCTTTGTCTCTGTGTCTCCTTTTCTCCCTATGTCTCTCACTCTTTTTATTTTCTATTTTTTCTACTCTCTTTTTTTTTCTTCTTTTCTCTCAATCAGTAAAGAAGGAATGAGACAGTGGCTTACTTATGGGAAATTCCTTTAACTTTTTCAGTTCTAGTACAGATTTTAGCTATAATTGCCCATGCTCAGAGACCAAACAATTGCCTGTGCTAGTCCAAAAATGACACCTACTCACACCACTTGGTGCAGTTACTTGCAATTACAATGAGTAATCCATCTGGTTTTATTCTGCTTATGCAATTGACTATGTGAAAACCAATGCATTGGCCTGAACAAATGTTACAGCTCAAAAGATTTCTGAAATGGTTTATTGTTTTCTGTGGAAGAACGCCATATTAAAAGAGTAATATCGGGAAATTTTAAATAGATCCTTTGAATGTTAGTAACTTCTAAGGACTGATTTACATTTCTCTTCCCTTGGGAATAGCACATGCAAATATGTCTGAACATCAGTCCAATCTTATATAGTACAATTAAAAAGAGTTGGAACCTCTTGGCATATATGAAAACATGTGAAGGCTTTAAAAGGCAATTTGGCAAGAAGTGGGGGACTACGGGTGTGGAATGTTGTATATATACTGTCAGACTACTTTGTCATTTGATTATGCTTGAAAGTTTTTCTTTCTCACATGGGAATGCTCATGAATGAGGTACTGGGTCATAGGAGGAGGAAGAGAAAGTATATATCCTAAATTGATTGTGATAAAGAAGCAAAAGGCATCACAATATCTTTAAGGCATTTTGACTTAATAACTGAAGGATATTTTACCACATATAATGCACTATACATACATTTTGAAACAATGCTGTGTATTGTTTCTAAGGCAGAAGAGTGGTAAAGTCTAGGCAATGGGGGTTAAGTGACTTGCCCAGGGTCACACAGCTAGGAAGTGTCTGAGGCTAGATTTGAACCCAGGACTTCCCATCTCTGGGCCTGACTCTCAATGCACTGAGAGACCCAGCTGCCCCTATACATACATTTTTATTCCTTATAGGGAATGGAATTGGAATCATTTCTTTTCCTGAAGAGTTAGAATTTAGGCTAGTTTCTTCTACCTTCTCTCCCCCATTCTCCATTCTTACCAGTGTAGAGCTTTTGTTAGGGTTTGTGGTCCATAAAACTATTCATCATTTTATTTTCTAAAGCTTTGTTTAGTGTACATGTCTGCTATACAGCTACCTAAAAATAATGCCTTTAGCTTCACCATCTCTGTTCTTATAGCCCAAATTATTTTTTCAGAGAAGAGAAGGTGGACTTTCATTTCAAGTTAGTACCTCCAGTAAGAAATATATGTTCCTTCCCATCGTCCTTTACTGTCTCTAATAACAGATGGAGGAGAAGGTTGAATGGGTATTTGGGAAACTGTTAAGACGATTTATGCTGCCCCTATTCTTCTTCTTGTCTTTATTCCCCTATGACAAAAGGGTTAGGCTCTTTGAAAAGAGTGTCCAGGGAAGAGAGGAGGAACCCTTGAGGAGCACTCTGTAATGCCTGCTACTAATAGAAAGAAAATGAGCATTTAAAAAGCATCTGGCTTCTTTGTCATGCAAAATTTAGTCCCAAGAGAAAAAAACTTCATTGTTTATAGTTGGTTGGGAAAAAACATGATCATAGCTGACTGTATCCAGTTACCTACATCCAGGAAGTTAGGTGGCATAATGGAAAGAGGGTTAGCCTTAGAATAAGAAAGTTATGAGTTCAAATCCCACTTTGGACATTAACTATCTTTGTAAGTATGTCGGTGGACCTTGGAAAAACTTGTGAACCATGTGACTATGGGCAAGTTATTTAAACTTGTATGCCTCAGTTTCCTCCCCTCCCAAATGAGTTAGAGGGAGAAAATACAGCAAAACACTCTAGTATCTTTGCCAAAAACAAAACAAAACAAAAACACAAAAAAAACCAAAACAACAACAAAACCTCAATGGAGTCACAGTCAGACATGACTGAAAAAACTGAACAATAACAAGTGCTTCATAAGATGTTTACTCTCTCCAAGACTTAGCAATGCCCACCTAAAAAGACTCTTGTTAAGATCAAACATGGAGTGCTTTTTAAACCTTGAAGAGGTATATAAATACTAGCTATTTTTGTTTCTGTTTCCTCATTTGGTAATAATGTTTCTGATTGTTGTCTTATGGGGTAGCTAACAGTGCTTTGCTGCAAACAGCATACCTCTCAGTGCCCATGCCACTCTTCCAGCCCAGTGCTGGTCACAAAGGGGAATAAGTAACAGAAGTTGTGAGGATGGATCAGCACATAACATCATTCTGGGAAAATAACAACAAGTGCTAAGACGTCCCCTATGGATTCGATTGTATAATGGCTACATCCATAGCATCATATTTATAAAAAAATCACTGCAGTTCATATGATAGAGTTTATATAATTTCTTATGATTTTCTTGATTATAATTTAGCAAAGAACTAGAATTTTGAGATGCCAATGTCATATGAAGAATTGTTTTTTCAACAGTTTAATCTTTTAATTTAATACTTTAAGGTACTGGCAATCTCACTGAAGTGGATACTGTCTCCTGCAAGGGAGATTAAAAGCCATCCATGCTTTCTTAGGAGCTAGGAGAAAGCTATTATTATTATGATGATGATCTCCAAAAGGACAGCATCTCACTGAAACTCTACAAAGCACACTTTAAATTAATTTGATGTCACTATAAAGCCTAGACAAGGAAAGGGTTCATAATTACACCAGCTAACAGTCACCTTGTGGCTTTATTTAAATACAAAACGAGACAAAATACCACAACTTTCCTTAGTCAGGAAAAGTGCAATATAAAACATCCATAAGAACATTAAGATGCTAATAACATGCCACATGAGTACAAAGCACAGAATGTTAAATGGTACCTCAGCACATAACCAGGGAGAGATGCAGACACAGAATGTTTCCATATTTTGAATATTATATTAATAACAAATAATGCTAGCATTGGTATTAAATAGCTAAAAATCAACAAAAACCAAGATATATAGAAGTGTGTTCTAATGGCCATTTCATCTCATTGCATTGTCATTTCATATTATTGAACTCAGCACACATAGAGTCCTAGATGACTACTTAGTCAATTAAATAAATAGTTTAAAACCTATTTAAGTCCATTCACCTCCAAGAGCAAGGGCTAGAGAAAGGAGACCGGGTCAGCTTGGATTCAGGAAAACTAAAAATGCAGAAAGCTAGAATAGTTTTATATCAGATGGAACCTGAGATATCCATATACAAATCTTGATGAGAACAAAGGACTTAAAATAATTATTATTGAATTTTTATTAGCTTATTATCTTCTTTGCTGTTTCATCAGTTAACAAATATACATGTGTGTATTTATATATGAATATTATATATATATATGTATTTGTTAATTAATGAGACAGCAAAGTAGATTATATACACACACATGTGCAGTCTTTGCCAGTTCACTGGACCACTGTCTCATTGGCATAGTAAATTAGACATGTCCTTCTCGGGTTACTCATATAATAATGATTATTCTTGTAGGGCTAAGAAAAGGTTCCAGAAAATAAATAATATGTTCAGATATAAAGGGAAGGAATCACTTGAGAAGAGATAGCTTGGCAGAGGTGGGAGTGAGAATGCTAATCTAGAGGCATGTTCTGAGGGCTATTTTCCTTTGTCTGGAGCCAGGAACCAATCATTACCCACCTGGATTATCACTAAATTCCTAGCTGACTTTTCTTTTATCTTAGTGCTATTGCTTTCCAATCTATCTGAACCAAACTCTCTCTTACCTTCCATCTTAGAATCAAAACTGTGTAGTGATTCCAGGTCAGAATAGCAGTGAGGACTAGGCAATGAGTGTTAAGTGACTTGCCCAGGGTCACACAGGTAGGAAGTGTGTGAGGTAAGATTTAAACCCAAGACCTCCTGTCTTTAAGCCTGGCTTTCAAACCACGGAGTCACCTAACTGCCCCTGACTAATCTGTCGAAAAGTTCCTTTCATCATGTCACTATCTGACTCAATAATCTTCCATTGTTTCTAATCTTCTATTGCATAAAGTTAAAAGTCTTCTTCTTGACTATCTTTATAAAATCTGGCTTTTCCAATGACTCTCAGTTTGCCCCTTCTGCTTTAGCCAGGTTAGACTCACCATACCATTAAGGGGACACTCACACACCTGCCTCCATGCCTTTACCATTTGACTAGAACAAGCTTCTTTTCCTATTATATTGTTTCTGTTGTCATTTTTTCTGTCCTGTTCTACTCTTTGGGACCTCATTTATTTTTCTTTTTGACAAAGATACAGGAGTGGTTTGCCATCATATCTTTAAACATCTTCTATGTTGATACCCAGCTGAAATTTCTCATCAGTAAAAGCTTCCCTGACTACCATAGACCATGTTAATTTCACTTTTATTAGATCTCCAACACTTAGAATCTATACCACAAACGTCATGTTTAATCACATTCTGTGCTTTTTTGTCTACTAATTATTTCATGTGGCATATCTCATCGTCTCTCCGAAAGCTCCTTGAGGGCAGGGTTCATGTTTTATTTTATTTTTTTCTGAATCATTAAGGGGGCTTAGCACATAGAAATGAATGAAGTGCAAAAAATAGTTATTGGCAGATGGATATGAACATTTTTAAATTTTAACAGTAAATGAAGTTTTAAGAATCCTGGATAAAACATGTAACCTACTTAAAAGGGGGAATTTTTTAAAGTACTTGAGTGATACCAATTTTCTTTTTAAAAATGTGCTAAATATAAATGAAAGAGGATTATAGAATTTAGAGCTGGAATGAACTGAGGTGTCTTCTCTGTCAAACTCCTCATTTTTATAGTGAAGCATAGAAAGGTAAAATATCTTGACCAAAGACTTGCAAGTAGTAAGAAACAGAGCCAGATGTTTTAGATGCAAATGTTTCTTCTGGATCTTTTTCCAGCCACTTTAAAATCAAGACTTCAGAATTTTCACAAATATAGACAGAATTTTTTCTCAAACAACCTAAATTTGTGAGATTTTATTGTTCTTTTAGTTAAAGGAAAACCAGTGATTTTTTAATCATATGGAGCTTATCTTGTAATATTTTAAACCGGAATAAAATCTTACGTGACAATTACTCTACAAGCACTACATAAATAAGCAATTCTACAGGAGAAGCTTTCAAAATATTACCAACAAAATGCAGCCAGATTTGGACTGGAATTTAAAATGGAACTTGAACTCTGCTTGCTCTTTTTCTGTATCCCAAAAGGTGCCATCATTGACACAGGCCACTCATAAGGAGACATTCTTTATTTCTCTGTTTCTCTATCACTGGAATCAAATACATTTAATCAGTATGTCAAGATGGAAAGAATGAATGCAGTGAAACTTGTGGTATTTCAGGATGCTTAGCCTAAGATTCATGATGACTTTGAACTGAAGAACCCCAGAATCATATGGACCTATATCTAGTCTTTTCTTTCCCTTTCATGAAGTACCACATATGAGTCATTCGAGGCAACTGTGAATCTTATTCTATTTTTGAAGAGCATGAATGGAAAAGATTTTACAACCTCTCTTGGAAACCTATGGCAATTATTTTTTTAGGAAAGCTTTATATCTTCATGAATTTCTCCATGCTACATTTTGAATTAATTTCCTCATAACTCCTCCTCTAGCAGAGAGAAACAAATAGGCATCATTATTCTTTCTGGAAATTTGGATATGAGGTGAAAGCCATATCCCTTCTGCCAGTATTTCCTATAGAGAGGTGCCAAAGAGAGATTCGTTGGCATCAAGTACAAACCAGTAGATAGTCAAACTTCTGTACAATAATGATGACTACCAAATTTCAGACATTATAAACTAAATAAAATTTATGGTAACTAGACCCTCTCTTTGCATATCTCCTCTGTCTTTTTCTTCACCTTGAAAATATCAATGAAAATTGCCATTTATTTCTAAACAGATAGGAAGATAATAAAACAAAATTTATATTGCTTGCAAGAGGGAATAGAATTGGAAAGGAACTGGGGAGATAGAATTATGCAGAAAAATGTCTTTATCCAAAACCTCAAATTAACAGATTAAAGGTACATTCTCTTTTAAACCAGAAAGGAAACTGTGGATCCATTCATCTGAGTCTGCAGCACCCATGTTAAATAGTGAAAAATCCAACATATCCAACCATTTAATAATGAAGTGTCTATTATGTGATAGTCATCAGCTAGACACAGGGGCTACTAAGACAAAAAATGAAATAATTCTTGTCCTCAAAGATCTTATGTCATACTGAGAAGGGGGGAAATTGAAGAAATATGTGTACATATAACTAAATCTGAACAAAGAAAGCAAAAACAAATTCATATGGTAGCAAGAAGAAAACACTAACTGTTGGGGAAAGGTCTCACATATAAAACAGTACCAGTTACTCTTCTATAAAACCACCAACCAAATTACTGGAGTCATCTATTCACAAGGTATGTGAAAGTATTATCATTGAATTGACAAGTAATTATGGCATTTTGATTTGTAATCACCTTGTATAGTGTTTTCAGAAAACCATCATGAGGAAAATTTATTTTTTTTTCATTTACTATGAAAAATAGTTTTTTTTTCTTTTTTTTCATTTTTAAATTGGTGGCCTACTCATTTTCCATTAACACATATTTAAGCTATTGGTGTTTGGGAGGAACTATACCAATATTTGCCAAGTGGGAGGAAAATCCAATATAAGATAATGTACAAACAAATTAATACAAAGCAGATTATACACAGGATATATTGGAAATAATAAACAGATGGGAAGAACTGGAATTAGGAATTAGGAAAGGTTTCTTATAGAAAGTAAAACTTGAATTGGCACTTAAAGGAATCTAGAGAGTCGAATAGTTGAAGCAAAAGAGGAAGAGTGTTCTAAGCAGGGGAGATAGCCTGATGCACTCTACCAGTAGTACTTACAAAGTCCAGGGAAAGTGGGCTCAAACTTAGAATACAAAAGGCTAAAAGTAGAGTCCCAAAATAATGGAAGAATTTTTCTAGAGTCTTGAAATGTTGCCTTTAGGCATGTTTTCTACCTTTTATTCTCTGTTTCTTATAGAGTTGTGTAGCTGGCATTCTCAAAATATCTAATTTTCCTTTGGCTTCAGACACTACATGAGCTGTTTGAAGGGCAATAGTAAAACTAGGATACTGATGGGAAATCCAAATCAACCAACTTTTCATACTCCACAAAGTCTTCCTCCAGTCAAGAACAGTGAAGGAAGAAACTGAAACTGATGCCAAGCATAAGGCTAAAGTTGGAGCTAGGGCTGTTCTTAATTCTACCCCTACCTCACTCCCAAATGATTCCTTTACAGGATATTAGCTAGAAGGATTCAAATATATACTTAAATTTTAATTTATGCTAGATTCCCAGTTTTATATAAACCCACATTGTATGACCAAGTCCTTAAGCCAATATGAACATCCTTCCTTCATGACATTGTTTTATTTCTTGGCTTTTAAAGACTTCTAAATTAAAAAAGACATTGTACTTGCTCTAAAGCTAATTACAGGTTTGGTTGATTCAATGGAGAAGACTAAGCTTTGTTCATATCTAATTCATACTTCTCACTTATTGTGTATTCTCATCCAATGAATTATAAGTGTAGCCTTTTGTTCTTTTAATGTGAGGGGAACATTGATAGAGTCACTCAGTCAGGAATTCAATCTTACAAGTGACTTTGGGATCTTGAACTTTACCCTCTCCAGGAGTGACTCTTTATTTTATTCTCTTATTTTACCCAATCTGGATTTAGGTATTAATTTTATTAATTTTAATCATTTTCTATAGCACTTGTTGATAATTATTTTTCAGGAGACTAATAAATCATGGTAGTGTTAAAAAAAAGCAATATGGATTCCTTGCCTATAACTAGTGAGATATATTTCCAGTTTTAAGGTACAGTAAGAGCATATTATGAAGTATTCATGCTTTCAGTTGATTTCAAATATACTCATGGTTTGGCTACTTTTGTGGTCAGTATCATTTGCATTTAAATATTTCCATAAAGAGTATAGTATCATTATAGGATTATTAAGTCATAGGCAGCTAGGTGACAAAATGGATAGAATGTTGGACATTGTATCAGGAAAACATGACCGGGAGTCATATCTCAGATAGTTGCTAGCAGTGTGACCCTAGACAGATCACTTAACCTTTTTCAGTCTTAGTTTCCTCATCTGCAAAATGAGGATAATAGTAGCATTTCTTTCACTGGATCAAATTAGACAATCTTTGCAAAATACACTGTAAATCTTAAAGTGCTTTATAAATAATAGCTATTATACTAGAATAACATATTTAGATCTACAAGGGACCTTACAATCCACGAATACAACTTTATCATTTGTAAAATGAGGAAACTGAGGCAGAGAATCACACAAGTAAGAGTCTGAGGCAGAGTTTGAACTTCTAAGTCCAGTGTCTTTACCACTATAATACCTCACTCCTCAGTCCTCTGGACCCAGCTGATCATTACACAGCTCCCAATTAAGACAAGCCTAAAAACCCCAAACTGTCTTTTCTATTTCCTTGGTTCATAGAAGTCATTTAACAACACTGGCTATGATGCTAACTCAATCATTTGAATTCTCAGAGTCTAGTTGGTTGTCATTTTGGGCCTTATTTTCAGAACTGATTAGAGATTGCTGTTATCAGGTCCAGAACTATTATTTCATTGCAATTCAAAGTGAGGGAACTCTCTACCAGTTCAGATATCCAATTATTTTAGAACTTTTATTCCTATAGATTTATCTGGGGCACTGAGAGACTAAGTGACTTCTTCAGGGTTACAGAGCCAGGACATGTAAGAACACCAGTCCTCTCCTGAGAACTTTTTGCCTACTGTATTATTTTTGTCGTTGCTACTTTTTGTTATTATTTAGAATGATACTATTATTTGGATTACTTACTTCACTGGGTTATTATATGGACCAAATGAAGTAATATACAATAATGGTGACACTAATGATTTATATTTATGTAACATTTTGACAATAAAACATAATATAAATATGCCCCATTACTGTTATGGACCCCCTACCCTACACACAAGCACACAGACACACAGATACACAAACACAAACTCTTAAACCATGACTGGTACAAAGCAAACAGTCTGAGATGTGATCAGGCATGTTCTAGTCAATTAGGCATTTGAGATCTGAAAAGAAATACTGTTTCTTTAATAAACTTACTCAAATGGCACTTAATACAGATTGAGCTGACAACTCTTACAACCTTGGTGTCTCCTCCAAGATTTACAATGGCACAGCTCCCCTTTTTAGCAAATTAAACCTTGTGTCAAGGCTTAAAATTAAATCCAAACCTCTTCTTCTCCGTCTACAGAAGGAACAAATTGGCACCACATGCTGGTAGTCAAGGAGTGCTGATGGGAAACAGAGTGGAGCAAGAGCCATCCAACCTGGAAGGCATCATACGGCCAAATCAACTGGGATAAACAGTCAATTCCACTTAACATTTTACAAAGAAAGACTGAGGAGATACAGGGATTTTAAATATAAGAATTTTTTCTTTACCACACAAAACTGTCTGAGTGCCAATATTTCAACTTTCTATGCTGTGCAAGCACTTTGGAGAAATATGCCTTTCCATTTTTACATGTTATAAGAGTATTTTACAAAAGTCTTGCCAGCTAGCATGACAGGCAGGGGGAAAAACACACAAATGACCCTAGATACATAGTGAACTCGCAGATCAGTCTCTGTATCTACAGTTATCCAGTGTATGATGTCCCTTTCCTTGTGTTTCAAGTTAGGAAAATATAGATAAAAAGTAAGCATTAGCCCTTTCTAATACCAGACCATGCCATTAGTTTGGTTCTGAAAATCCAAGAGTACTCAGTCGAACTTTTATAAAGTTCTAGTTTGCCAGAAAAAATGTTCTCATTCTCTGTCTTCTATGTATATGTCACTTGGCATGGATGTCAATTTGAAAAAAAAAAGTTTTCTATGTTGTTTTTACATGTGCATCTATAAAATGGATTCTTATTTTAAAATAACTACATTGCTAAAGTATCAGCTAAACATGTTAATGAATAATTTGGATTTAGATAATATATTGCTAGAAAAGTTGAGAATTAATATTTATAGGAAAATATTATCACTTGTTATTCATCAATATTTTCTTAGAAACTAATACTTTTAATTAGCTATATTCTAAGTTAATACTTAACATATAAACTAATAATAGAAAGAAACTTTTCTTTCTAAAGCAAATATAAAATACTCTTCATTAAGCTATTTAGTTGAGAAGTTAAAATGATTCTCTTCAACTATATATACAAGTTATATTTAAGGATGAGATACAGTTTCATCACAGATTAGTCAATCAGTAATTATCATAGTGGTAATGACACTTTTTGAGTTTTCTATCCTTAAATAGACCTCTGATCTCATCAATATGAGTACTCCCTTCAATAGAATAGATCATAACCCTTCTAACACTTTTCATTGTGTGAAACTTTTTTTTCTGTGTGCTTTTATAAATCCTTTAGAGGAGACCCACCTAGTATGATGGCATCTTCTTTTAGATGCCTTGATATTGAACAAGATCCTAAGGAAAAAATAGGCTAACTATTGTAATCTATGCTTTACTTATTCTTGAATTATGATTGGTCAACTTCCCTTTCCTGGATCCTCTTGATGATATTTTATATGTTAGTTACCCTGAAGAATTATTTGCTAGGAATATGTCTTGGATATTAAGGGTTTCTCCTTTTTAACATAAAACATAATTTAAATTTTTATGAAGTTGTGCTATTTCTTTCCCAGGCATAAAGACTTACCAAAGAATATTGAAATTCATAAAGATGAATCTCTTTTTGATGGAGAAGCTCATCAAAATCAAAGTCCTGAATTTTCCAATAGCAATCAGACTCCTAGCCTCTGGATGTTTAATTTTAAATGTAAGGTATTGTTCATTTATATTTATGCAACAATTTAGATATGGATATATATGTATATACAGACCAGACATAGTCCTACACCAAGACGTAGATGTATAGATAGAGGTAGATATTTATCTCTATATCTATGGATATCCATCTCTGTCTTTTTCTCTTTCTATCTCTATATTTAGAAAATATGCCTTATTTTAGAAATCTGGAAATAGATTGCCATATAGATAAATGAAAGAAAAGAGAGAATGAAGGGAAGGCAGAAAAAAGAAAGCAAAGCATTATTGGAACAGCTCCATGGCTTGTCTATCCAACTATTAATATGCATAATGAAATCTGGACTTCAAGTACTACTCACTCAATTATTATTTCTTGTTGCTGTTCTTATTTTCCATTGATAATTAGGCCAAATACATTTGAGTGATTATGAATATCCTTTAGGAGTGTATTCAGTGTTTCAGACTTTGACACAATTAACACAAGAACATCTCTAAAGAGAAGTATCAGGTTGTAGCAGGGATAGTAATAATAATAATAGTGGGAGTAGAGCTGCCATAATACTTTGATTGAATATAAACTCCATCCTTTCTTCTCTTATTCTGCCAATGATTGATGTTAAACCTGGATGTGACTCACATATAGGCAGAATTTTTAAGTTGTTCATATGTATTCATATTTTTGCCTTTCAAAAGCATATAATTTAGAATGATACTTTGTTTTATATTGATATAGTAGTAATGGCACCTCCAATGTATTTCTCCTCTGATGTTTCATAATACTTTGCTTTTGTGCACTCTTGGTCAGTGGAGCATAAGGTCTTGCAGGTCCTACCAAGGCATGGAGTATGAGCCTGGTGAAAGACTCTCTATTTACTCTCTGAGAGCTAACCTTACTCAAGTTTATAAAGAAAGGTTGGTGAGGTAGGGACTTTTTTGTACTACACAAAATCATCACCAGATTGCCAATGTTGTGATGAATTTTGGGAACATAATAACTTTCATAGACCATCCATTAGGTTGGTAGACAGAGTACCCATTTAGCAAAATCATAAGAGTAATGCCATCTGTAACTTATGTGGCACTTTTCTAACTAAGAACTTATCTATCTACATGATAGATTTGTACTAGGATTTGGCAAATGACCCTTCATACCAGAGAAACAATATTGAGAGGGCATTCACATTACTTACATTCCTTCAGCAATGTCAAAACAATTGAGTTTAGCCTGTGTCTGTGACTTTTGGTGTATGAAAGTCTAAGATGAAGAATGCAAGTCAGCAACTTCCTTGGGACTTATAATCTCAGAGGGTTGTCTCTAAAGCACTAACAGGTTCCTTGACTTACCCAGGATAACAGGACAGGTCTGTGTCAAAGAAAGTTTTGAAGCTAGATCTTATTGGCTCTGAGGATGGTTGTCTATCCACTATGCAACATTGACTCTCATAGTCTGAAATCATGATTCAGGTTCCTTTCCACTTGTCTACTTGCTCTATCTGACTCCAAACTCTCCATCTCCCACCAGTGCCTTTTTCACACAATAGGCCTTTAGTATCTGGAAATTTCTATCCCCAACCCTAAGGAGAACTACTTTGAGGTATCTCCAGCACTTGCCCAAATTGAATTCATCTTAAAAGGTGCTTTAATGGTTCATCACATTCTGCTTGCCTGGGGTGAATCTTTCAAGTGTTCCCATGTAGGCAAAATACTCCTTCACTAAGTAAAAGGTAGACTCAGATATACACAGGATTTTTGTATACTACATATACAACATGTTATATATATATATATATATATATATATATATATATATATATACATATATATACTGAGGCTCAGAGATTTAAGCAACTGGTTCTGATCTGGACTTGAACAAGTGTATTGAATGAAAGTTTATTTCAAATCAGGCTACATAACTCTTCAACTATTGATTTAAAGGACAGGGATTCTGTGAAACCTAAACATTAGACAAAGAATATAAATAGATAATTCTCAGGTGAAGAAATTAAAACTATCTTTAGTCATATAAAATTCTCCATATCACTATTAATAACAGAAATTCAAATTAAAACAATTTTGATGTACCACCTATCAGTCTGCCTAATATGACAAAAAAAGGAAATTTATAAATGGTGCCAGGAATGTGAAAAAATCAGGACACCAATACACTGATAGTAGAGCTGTGAACTGATATAATCATCTTGGAGATTAATTTGGAACCCTGTGAACAATACCACTACAAGGTCTAAATTCTAGAGAAATCAAAGACATGGAAAAAGGACCTATGTGGACAAAAATATTTACAGCAGTTCTTTTTGTGATGGCAAAGAACTAGAAACTGAAGAGATATCCATCAATTGTGGAATGGCTGAACAAGTTGCAGTATATGATTGTAATAGAATACTATTGTGCCATAAGAAATAACAAACAAGGTGGTCATACACACACACATACACACACACACATACACACACAGAAATTACTTCAAAAGACATAAAGTGATGCAAAGTGAAGTGAGCAGAACAAGGGAACATTGTATACAGTAATAGCAAGAGACCATGATGATAAACTATGAAAGATTTGTCTATTATCAGGAATGCTAGGATTCTGGGGAACTCTGAGAGATTCAAGATGAAAAAGGTGATCCAACACTATAGAAGAATCTGATGAAGCATGAATGTAGATTAAAGCATGCCATTTTATTTTCTACATTGATTTTTCTGTAGCATGTGATGTATCTTCCTTCATAATATGATAAATATGGAAATATTTTTGTTTAATTACATATATAATCTTTATCATATTATCTGCTTTATTGGGGGAGCAGAGTGTGGTGGAAAGGAAAGAGAGAATATGGATCACAAAATGTCAGAAATTATTAAAGATTGTACCAACATATAATCTGGAGAAGTACAATTTAAATTCCTCTAAGTATTAAAGTTGCATTCAAGAACACCACTATCAACATTTGTATGTTTCTATTTAGTCCAAATAATAAGTTTCCTTTCTCTCTAAAACATACTCTCTTGAGTGATAATAATTTGGAGCTTTATACATATGAAAAAATGTAAAGAAATCATTCCCTTGAGTCAGAGAATAAGAATTAGGAAGGGGGTCAGAAAACACCCTTTTCTTGCTTTTATCTAAATCCCAACCTAAGTAATTCTGATTAGATTGTTTTCTGAATAGTAGGTCTGCTGTTCATTTCAGTTTGAATCCTTTGACTTTTCCTTGTAATTAAATACCAGGTTTGGTTTATAGTGGCCCCACAGCTGGCACCACATAAGAACTTATATGCCAGTTGCCAATTTATTTCACAGTTATTTGGTTTTGTGTTACATGTGGATTGGTGTAAATGGAATGGCCTCTTTGTTCTTATTATAGGATACTTATGGTCTGACTTTGTCTACAGTTTCAAAAGCCGTTAGATTCAGTATTTTCTTGAGCTAGGCACACACACAATTTCTCATCAACAGACACACATCCTAAGTCAGGAAAAAATAAAAACGAAAATGACTCAATCTAAAATCTTTCATAATCTTAGGGAGAAAACCTTGAAATAATTGGTGTTACGAACCCTGATTTTCAATACTAGATAGGATTCTAAGTTTCTAGGATTAGGATATGCAGATCCACAAAGTGTCTAGGATTTCATCAGTATGGGAAAACGCCCTTTGTGATATCTCTATCCTACCACTATAAATCCCCAAACAAATCTGATCTGCTAGATAAATTTTGTAGAGTTGTTTGAGACACAGACAGGTTAAATGACTTTTCCAGGGTCACATATCTAGTAAATTACAGAAATCAGATGTGAATCAAGATCTTTCTTAAAACAAGTCCAGCACTATATAAACTGTTCTATGCTACCTTTCAGGACTGGTAAAATAAAAATTTAAGAACATCTAGAAGAATTGGAAAGTGAAGTTATATGAAATGAAGTTCCATCAATTTGGATCTTTTTAGCAATTAATTTAATCTGAATATCCTGATACATATTGGAGCTACCGTGGGTATAAGTGAGTCTCTGTGACTCCTTTCCATAGCACTATTTTTAGTGGAACTAATGTTTTTTCAGATGAAGCAGAATTGCCTTAAGTTCTTCCTTAAGGATATGTTACATCATCATACATAAGTTGAAATAGGAAATAAACACGAAGTACCCAGAAATAGTTCTTATTTGCTTATGGATAACTAGATATCTTAATTGAGGAAGATCAATAATTTATCTTTATATTACATTAACTTTTTGAAGATAAACATATTAGACAGCAAATTTAAAACTAAAAAATCATATCTATGTATGTTTAAATAGAATTAAGATCATGGCATCATGACAGAAGCCAGAAAATGTGAAGTTATGAATGAGGAACTCTGTTCATTGTTTAAAACCTTTTCAACTACTTTTTCTCTGGTGATTCCCACCAAACATACAATTTCTATGCCCCCATGGTACAATATACTGGCAAGACATTGTTATTTAATAAATCTTCATCTTGGAAGGAATTTTCATCTTGACATCTGAATCATTTCAGCTCATTTTGTTTCCATCACTTTCCTCTTCCTTCAAACCATACGTGGGTCCTTAGAATCATTCCCTCCTGCCAAATGTCTGTTCTTTTCTAACTGGAAATCATCTGCTTGTTTTTGAAGGAGGTCAATAAGTGACTGCCTACTTAGACTTCATGGATCTAGGAAGAATTTCTCATGCAGATGGGAAGAAAAGATTTAAGTATATAGCCTCTGTGCAGCTGATATAAAAAAGTAAGCTATGTTACAACAACAAAACCCCATCATAATTGTAATCATAATAAAAACTCTCCTTCTACAAGTCTTCATAGAGAAAGTATGCATATTAAGGCTAATGACCAAATTATGGCTAATGCCCCAAGTAAGACAAATTCCTTAATTATGCTTTTGATAGCCTTTGAAGGAAGACCAAAGCCAATTGCTTATTTTATGAGGCCTCCTACTTGATTATAGTCCATTAGGAGATGAAACTGTATTTATGTTTCAAAAGTATATTTGAATTTTAGTTTTCATTCTTTACCAAAGACAGAGGATGGAGAAATTTCAGGGGATATTAATTCAGTTCAAACAAAGACTATTATCTTAATTATACAAATAAACCTAACAATGGAAATCTAAAAAGAAATATGGAGCTTGTAATTCTATAGCTAGAAAGAACTTCAAAGGTCAACTTGTCTAATGCTCTTATTTTACAGATGAGGAAATTGTGTCCCAAGAGCATTAAGTAATTTGTCCAACATAACACAGGTAGTGAGGGGCATGCACTTGATAATTGTTAACCAGAGTTCAACTTTAACATACAATATATGCTTTGGGGAAAGAGGAAATTATTTTTTTATTTTTTTTATTTTATTTCTTTTTCTGTTTTCTTGACCTGGACTTCTTATTTTATCATCACTTCCTGTTCAAAGACTCATTTCACCAATGCAAATCAGTAGCTCATACAACTTGTAGAAATTTGGCTGGCATAATGTGATATTGTTTGTTTTTCCAATGGTCATATATTTATTATATGTTAAAGACAAAGCTTTAATTCAAGTTTCTTAGGCTCTAAGTTTTGCTGTTTTCCAATACAGTGCTTTGCTTCTTCTATATTGGGTCATTCTCCAACTTGTTCTTTAATGTGAACATATTGGAAAATAACCCAATATTGGTGATCTGCATATATGCATTATAGTTATAATGGATGAATGAAAATTGATTTATTAAATTATTACTTTATGCAAAGCCCAGGGAATACAAATAGAAAGCAACCTAGTCCATTGTCTCAAAGTGCTCACAATATAATATGAGAAGGCAACATATACAGGAGATGTTAGATAGAAAACTACCCTGGTCTTTGGAATGTAACACTTATGCCAATAATGATACAACTTTTAAAAACTGTTATAATCATAAAACCATTCTATTTTTTAATGTAGAATCATATGACAATGACTGAGACTTTGATGGTGATTTAAATTTTTTCAAATCATTTCTTGATTGGCTACTAAGGAGGTGGGACATGCAAGACCTATAGGAGGAAGCTGGCAGGTTCACAAGGACAGGATATCTCCATGATGTAGGATGTTCACTTTTATTATGTTATAAGATGTAGGCTAGGAAGGGGGTTAATGCTCTAGAAATTACTTCTATTTCTGATGTCAGTGGCAGTAGATTGTTGTTTGATGTTGGTGTTAGTAATGATATCAGGCCCCTTCCTTCTAAGAACTACTTCATTAAATGATGAGTATGGGAGTTGGGCCAGCCACAAAAGGCTAAAAATCTGGGAGACACTCAACTGCTCTAAACTCTGAGTTTTGAGCCCTCTCCCCTCAGGTCAGAGGAACGATGATTGGAAAATGATTGTTATGGGAGACATAATTAGTAGATTGTTATAAAATCAAGAGGCATATTTTATCTTCCATTTAAGCTGATGTTAATACCTTCTCTTTTTTTGTAGTGATGTACATTTACATCATTCATTTTATTTTTTAAAGTTCATTTATTTAATTAATTAATTTAGAATATTTGAATAGGCAATTTTCAGATAAAGAATTAAAACTATCAATAAGTGCATGAAAAAGTGTTCTAAATCACTTATAATCAGAGAAATGCAAATCAAAACAGCTCTGAGGTACCACCTCACACTTAGCAGATTATCTCACATTCTACACCAAGATTAATTCAAAATTGGTGAATGACTTGAATATTATCTATGGTGATTTTAAATGGAATTTCTCTAACTCTTACTGCTGAGATGTGTTGGAAAGATATAGAAATGCTGATGATTTATGTGCTTTTATTTTGTATCCTGCAACTTTGCTAAAGTTGTTGATTCTTCCACTAGCTTTTTAGTTGATTCTTTAGGATTCTTTAAGTAGACCATCATATTATCTGCAAAGAGTGATAGTCGATCCATTGCCTATTTTAATACCTTCAATTTCTTTTTCATCTCTGATTACTTCTGCTGGTGTTTCTAGTATGATGTTAAATAAGAGAAGAGAAAAAAGATCCTTGTTTCACTTCTGATCTTATTGGGAAGGCTTCAAATTTATCCCCATTGCAGATGATGCTTATTGATGGTTTTAAATATATACTATTTATTATTTTTAGGGAAGACCCTTCTATTCCCAAACTTTCTAGTGTTTTCAATAGGAATGAGTATTGCATTTTGTCAAAGACTTTTTTTCTGTATCTATTGAGATAATAATGTCATTTCTATTGGTTTGATGGTTAATACAGTCAGTTATGTGGATAGTTTTCCTAATATTAAACCAACCTTGCATTCCTGCTATAAATCCCACCTGGTCATAGTGAATAATATTCATGATCACTTGCTGGAGTTTTTTTGCTAGTATTATAGTTAAGATTTTTGCATCTTTATACTTTAAGGAGATTGGTCTGTAGTTTTTTTCTCTATTTTTGACCTGCTTGGCTTTGGAATCAGTACCAAATTTGTGTCATAAAAGGAATTTGGTAGAAATCCTTCATTGCTTATCCTGTCAAATAGTTTGTATAATATTGGGATTAGTTCTTTTAATGTTTGATAGAATTCATTTGTGAATCCATCTGGACCTGTGAATTTTTTTTCTTAGGGAGTTATTTGATGGCTTCTTTAATTTCTTTTTCTGATATGGGATTTTTAAAATCTTCCATTTCTTCTTCTGTTAATCTAGATATTTTATATTTTTTGTAAGTAATCATCAATATCACATAGATTGCCACATTTATTGCCTTATAATTGGGTAAAATAGTTCTTAATAATTACCTTAAGTTCCTCTTCATTAGAGGTGAGGTTGACCTTTTCATTTTTGATACTGTTAATTTGGTTTTCTTCTTTACTTTTGTATTAGATTAAGCAGTAATTTATCTATTTTATTTGTTTTTTCAAAGTACCATCTTCTAGTATTATTAAATCAATAGTTATTTCACTTTCAATTTTATTATTTCTCCTTTAATTTTTAGGATTTCTAATTTAGTTATAATTTGGGTATTATTAATTTGTTCTCTTTCAAGTTTTTTTTTTAATTTGCATGCCCAATTCATTGACCTATTCCCTCCCTGATTTGTTAATATATGTACTCATGAAAATATATTTCCCCCTGAGTACTTCTTTGGATAATTCCATAGGTTTTCATAGGATTTCTTCTCATTGTCATTATCTTCCGTGAAATTATTAATTGTTTCTATGATTTTTTAAACTGATTTTGGAGAAGTATATTATTTAGTTTCAAATTAATGTTTTATTTGCCTTTCCATATGCTATTATTAATTATTATTTTTTGCAATATGATCTGAAAAGGTTGCATTTATTATTTCTGCTTTTTTTCATTTGTTTGTATTTTTATGCCCTAGTATATGGTCAATTTTTGTGAATGTACCATGGGCTTCTGAAAAGGTGTACTCCTTTTAGTCCCTTTTTGTTTTGCTACATACATTTATTAACTCTAATTTTTCTAAGATTTCATTCACATTTCTTACCTATTTCTTATTTATTTTTTGGTTTGATTTAACTAGGTGTGATAGAGGAAGGTTCAGGTCTCACACTAGTATAATTTTACTATTTATTTCCTCATTAAGCTCCAATAGTTTCTCCTTTAAAAATTTGAATGCTATACCATTTGGTGCATACATGTTGAGTACTGATAGTTCCTCATTGTATATACTACCTTTTATCAAGATGCAATTACCTTCCCTATCTCTTTTAACTAGATCCATTTTTACTTTGGCTTTGTCAGATATCATGATAACAACTCCTGCTTTCTTTTTCTCAGTTCTTTCCCAATAGATTTTGCTCCAGCCCTTTCCCTTTATCCTGCGTGTGTCTACCTGCCCCATGTGTATTTCTTGTAGACCACATATGGTAGGATTTTGGTTTCTAATCCACTTTGCTATTTGCCTCTGTTTTATGGATGAGTTCATCCATTCACATTCAGAGTTATAATTACCACCTGTGAATTCCCCATCATTTTGATTTCCTTGCCTATTTCTGCCTTTTCTTCTTTTACTCTTTCCTCCTACACCAGTGTTTTTCTTTTAATAATTCCAATTAATCTTTACCCTTATTTTACTTCTTTTCCTATTCCCCACACTTCTTATTCCCCTCTTATTTTCCTTTAGAGTTTTTAAAATTCCCTCCCCCCTTTTTTCCCTCCCTTTTGGTTCTCCCCTTCCCAGTCCCTTATTTTCCCTTTCAAGTTCCCTGTAGGGTAAGATAGAATTTGATACCCCAATGGATCAAGATGGACTTCCCTCTCAAAATTTATTCCACTGAGAGTAAGGTTTAAATATTACATATTAGCACTCTCTTCCTCTCCTTGTTATAATGGTGTTCCTCCCCTCTCCCTCCCATGCACCTCTTTATATAGTATAATTTATCCTATTTTTCTTATTCCATTAAGTTTTTTTGGTGTCATCTTCTATTCCCTCAAATTATTTTTTATATACCATCTTAAACCACTTAGTACTCCAATTTCAACTTATGGGTAATTCTTCTAACTATTATGATAGTTAATATAGTTTTTGAGAGTTACAAATATAATTTTTCCATATAGAAGTATAAATAATTTGACTTTATGGAAGCCCTTATAATATTTTCCCCTCTCTTCCTTGTTTATCTTTTAATTTTTCTCTTGGGTTTTGTATTTGGACATCAAGTTTTCCATTTAGTTCTGGCTTTTTCTTTATAAATACTTGAAAATCTTCTAATTTTGTAAATGCCTATATTTTCACTGGAAGTATATAGTCAGTTTTGATGGGTAGGTGATCCTTGGTTTTAGATCCAATTCTCTTCCTTTCTGAAAATCATATCCCAAGTCTTGTTGTCCTTTAGTATGGAGGCTGCCAGAATGTATGTAATTCTGATTGGTGCTTGTTAATATATGAATTGTCTCTTTCTGACTTCTTGTAATATTTTCTCCTTGTTTTGGCAGTCCTTGAATTTGGCAATTGCACTTCTGGGGGTTATCTTTTTAAGTATTTAATGTAGAGGGTGATCTATGGACTCTTTCAATTTCTATTTTGCCCTCTTATTCAAGAATATCAGGGTAGTTTTCTCAGATAATTTTCTTTAGTATCATGTCAAGATTTCTATTTATTTCTAGGTTTTTAGATAGGCCTATGATTCTCAATTTCATGTTTCCTTCTATTTTGTCATTCTTTTGACTTGGCTTTATTCATTCTTGCTATCTTGTGAGATCATTAGCTTCTATTTGCCCAATTTTAGTTTTTAAAGACATAGTTTTCAACTGTGAATTTTTTTATTTTGCTTTTCTGTTTGGTATATCCTGCTTTTCATGGCTCTTAGAAAGTCAGTTCTGGTCTCCAATTTGTTCATCATTTTATTTTATTACCTTTTTCTAAGTGGGAGATTCTGGCTTTTAAACTTTTATTTTCTTTTTTAACTATTTCCCACTTTTTTGTTTAAAATTAAAAATTAATCTCAATTTAACCCAAGAATTATATTTTATAAAGTTTATTAAGCCTCAGTAAAGAAAAAAAATGCTTCCCTTGGACCACACACAAGGGCCACAAGAGCAGAGAGCACTGTCTGAAAGAGAGAGACAGAGAGTAAGGCTACACACATCTTTATCTGTACATCATAAACACTCTACTTGGTGGCAAAAGGAAATGGATGCTAGGTGATATAGTTCAGGGGTACAAAATATACTTGCCAGGTTTCTTCTACATTTCTCATTTGGTTCATAATCTCAAACCTGAGCTTTTTTTAAGAGTTTGTGACCAATTTGCAATCATTTTGGAAGGTTTGGATGTGTTTGTTTATTTGTTGTCCTCTGCTCTCTCCTCTGTAGTCCGGAGTTTTCCTCCATAGAAATTATCCAGGGTCAAGGTTTTTTTCTTATGTTTTTTGGTAGTTGTAAATTGTAGTTCTTGGGTATTGGTGGCAATTGCTATTTTAGTTTTTTCTTTCTTTCCCAATCAGAAATCTGAGTAAGAAAGGTAGGCAGGTCTTTGTATCCAGCAACAGAGTGTTTTTTGCCCTGAGGATATTTTTCTATCTTGGCTGTGTCTGCTGTGTGCAGCCCTTCTCTACCCTCTCTCTGCATCCCATCTCTGAATTTCTCATTCTCCTGGGATCTCATGTCTCACTGCTCTCTGGGTTACATCTGTGGTGTAGCCACAGCCAGCCCCTCAGAACCTAGAGATTGCCCCTCAATTGCTTTGACTCTGACATACTCACTCTGACTCTGGCACCATAGGTGGAATTGGGGCTTTGGTAGGAATAATTTTATCTACTTATGGAGTTGAAATGCCCAAACCCTGTCTAACTTCAAGGCTGTACCCTATGGAAGAGCCCCTTTACTTGTCTGATTTTGGTTATCCTTTTGAGGCACTTTATATGCAGTAGGTGGTGAGGAGAAGAAGACTCTTGCTTCTACTCTGTGGCCATGTACCTGAGAGTTGTTAATACCTTCTTTGTACGAATCTGAGTATCTCCTTTTAAAATCAAACCAATTTTTGCTGATACTTTTTGAAAACAAGTGTTGAAGTCAATGTCTGCTATATTCAATGATGGTGCTCCATCCTTTGGTGGTAACTGCTCCCTTTTTGTACCTATAGTTATGACACAAAAGAATTAAAAGGGAAATAAAAAATGTTCACTAAGTTGTGGCAGTTTTTCCACCTACCTAAGACAGGTTGCCTCTTATATCTCCTTGAGGATTCCTTCTGTTCTGTTTCCAACTAGGCTAGTTCACCTACCATGAATACAGCATGTATATATGTGCACACACAGATATATCTATATGTGTGCATACACAAAGTTGTAGAAATATTATATATAACATTCATCTCTATGCATGTGCATATATGCATATTACATTTATGATTTGTAGTTTTATACGGAATATTTTTCCTGAATCACAAAATATTTGGAAGTATTCCTTTAATGTGATTATTAATTTCATAAATTTTTAAAAAATAATGTGTAGCAAACATTTTCCAATGAATTAAATAACATAGATGTCCAAGATTTGTACATATATTTAACATGTTAATATAGAAAAATTAAAGTTTATATTCATAATGATGAGATAACCCTTTCATTGATATATACTAGGTTTAAGTATAATATTATATCTGTAATTATCATAATGGCAGCTAAACATACACACATACATACATAAAGACAAACACATATCTGTGTACGTATGTGGAATTGCCATCTATCATAATTTATATAGTCATTTCCCAATTGATTAGCATCCATCAATTTCTAATTTCTAGTTCTCTAACACTACAGAAAAATAATTAATCTAGTTCAGATAGTTTTGAATAGATGATTTCATTTTTTCTACTCCATTTTCTTTAGTCTCTTTCAATGGATATATCTCTCAATGGTAGCTCTGGATCCAAGGATATGCACAGTTTTTGACTTTGAGAATTGTTTCAATTAGCTTTCCAGAATGACTGGATGCCATAAACTAACATAATCTAAATGGACAAATGTTTTAAAGAGAAAAGATCACAGCCAGCAATTGGACAAAAAAAAAAAGAATTACCTCTTGGAATTTTAAATAGAAAGAGGAGGATCAAAGAAAATCAAATGAATAATCTTGAATGCATGAAATTAAAGTTTTTACACAAGTAAAATAAGATAAACAAAATTAGAGAGAAGATAGTTAATTAGGAAAAATTTTCTTACAAATTTTCTCTTATAAAGGTCTCATTTCTGTGATAATTAAAATGTTTTGGAGCAAGGGAAATATATATATCAATTATGACCGCTGAAATATGTTTTCTACTGTGTCTTGGTTTTATATAAATATAAGATGGTTGCCAGGGAATATATTCCCAGTTTATGAATATGCCCAAGCCAACTGGGTTTTATAGAGAAATTTAATTTATAATACACTGATTAATCAATAGAAAAAGAGAGAAAGTAAGAAAGGAATAAGAATGAATAAATCAGTCAGTTGGTTTTATCACTCACCCAAGATCTCTCTAGGTAAGGCTTCTCATGCCAACCTCAGGCTCCACCTTCAAGAGAGCCTCCTTTCAAGAAATGTTTCCAGAGAATTCTCCTCCTTCAGAGCCAGCCTTCTCTCCTGGTCCTCCCACAGAGCAACCTCCTCAGTCCTCCTTCAGAGCCACCTCACTCAGAGCAAAACCTCCTCTGGCCCCTTCCCCCGTCCTGAGACCCTGCTATCTTTAAGGAAACCATCTAAGTCCCCTCCCCTCAGTTCTCACATCTACCAATCACTGTCCATGTCTCCCCTGTGCCAATGGTGGCTCTAGCTTAACCCAGGACCACCCAGAGGTCTGCCCCCCTTTGCACATGTCTGTTGAAGGTCATATTCTCAAATAATTACATTTTGATCTATGTTGCAGCCCTTCCTAAATCCTGTTAGGCTGAGTGGGGTGGAGATTGGAAGTTCCAAGACCTGGTTCTGTCATTCCAAGTATCTCTATTGTATCAATTCTAAAATCAATCATGACTCAAAGAACTTCCTGTTCTATGCTTAAGCATAGGTCAAAGCCCTTTCCATTGTTCAGCAAAAGGTTTCTGTCCTAAAGTAGTCCCAAGTAGGGAGGAGAAGGATCCTCCCATGCCAAGGGGGTTCACATTCCAATAGAGTTCTTACTATCAGTAGGAAATTTTTTCCAAGTATGAAACTTTCCAATGGTGAAATTTCCAACATTCACAAGTCTAAGAAATTTCAAGGTTTACATTTCTGAGAAAAATAAGGAGCTAATTCAAGTAATCTACTTATTCTCATTTTTACAGATGAGGAAATGAAGTGAAATTTGTTGTAATGTTCAAAAAAAGTTATAAATATATTTTAGTTAGCTTTTACCATTATTGATCTTTCTACCCTTTTAATATTAAATGTATTCACTAAGTAGTAAAAGCAATCAAGCCGGATTCTATATATAAATAGAGACAATTTGGAGACAGATTACCCAACATAATATTTTTAATACCACTAGTGTATATCAAATGAATATGTTTCATAATTTTAAACGGTATCAGAGATTCCAGAAATTGTCCACCCAGTGTGGGAAAAATAATTTGACTGCTAGAAGAATTTGGCCACCTAAAATTTACACATTTCAGGAAAAATGAATTTTATGTTGAAAACCAACTATATTTTTTAAAATAAATATTAAATAATCAAATGCTTATCATCAATGCTAATTGATTAATGATTGTAAAATCAAAAGTGATATATTATTCTACATATAGGAATATTTTAATACCTTCTATGTATGCTTTTTAAATATCCCCCATGAGGAGGAAATCAATTCATGTCAACACTTTGAAAAAATAATTGGTGAAATTACCACTATATTCAAACATTGTATTTCAATATCCATTGGTGGTGGTTGTTCCCTTCTACTACACATGTGCTTGTAGCTGAAAATAACAAAATTGGACCAATAAGTCTTTTCAACATTATTTCTGGGTAAAGACTGTCCTTTGACCATTTCAAAAAATGTATTGAAGCAGAAATAATGGTAGAGATTAAAGAGCTCATTTAATCCAACTACTCCTTTTAATAAATTAATATATTTATACCTATATAAAGTGACTTATCTGATGTCACTCCGCCTAGTTGATATGATCTAATCTAGTGACTCTTTGTTCAATGATACTTCTCATGTACAGTAGTGAACTTCTCAATAATCATCTCTATAACTTTCTTTTCCTTGTGAAACTTAATGGTGAGCATAGGAGTTCATGACATAGTAATATCTCATTATTAACTGACAAGATAGGGTATGTTTATATGTATACTTTAGATTGTTATCATTGTCCTAAAAAGTTATTTTCTTCAAAGAAGAGTCATTCATTTCTTGCTAACATTTTTCCTGTCCCAGCACATTAAAAATAGAATAATTGACTTTGTCTCAGGGGTTTGCTTGAAAATAAACTTTTTTTTAAATTTTAATTTAATTTAATTTAATTTATTTTTATTTATTTGAAAATCTAGCCTAAGGGAAAGAGAGAAACCATGGACTATTTTTTGAATTTGTTATATAAAATGTATCAGATGTATAAATATAGATGTGTGTGTTTAGTGAAGTCAATCAGTGAACATCACTTATTTTAAGACCAAGAATGAGTTGTCATAGGAAAATAGAAATGTTAAACAAGGAAATAAAGTTGTTATTATGCTTTTATTTTGTATCTTTTTTCTAATTAATATTTTAAGGTGATTTATTTTGGCTTTATTCTCTCAAGGAAGTTCCATTGTAGCAAATTACAGTTAATTTCTCTGAATGTTAGTGAAACTTGGGGTTGATGAAAACTAGGTGGTTACTCAGAAATTGTCAGAACAAAAATATTTTAAATTTCTTTATTCTTATTACTATTGACTTTACAAATTCCAGTAAGCATGGCCATTTTCACATTCAAAGGAAAAAAGAGGTGAAAACGGCTTTATATGAAAATATCAATCTCTATTAAGGAATCTAATTGTTATTTTAAAAACATAGAAAATTAATTGGTCATTCCAAAACTGCCCTTGTTGTCTAGGTTGCTCACTTTTTTTCTTTTTAACTCTTTCATGAATTTTTTGAGGTTTTACTTATATTTTCTTCTTTCATCCCTTCTTTTATTCTCCACAGCAAGGAGAGAAAAAAAAGCATTTTTCCTTTTGGTATAAAGGAATATATAAATTGTCTTAATCATTTCTACATGATTTTTTAAATAAAAAATTGTCTTAATCATTTCTACATGTTACTTTGCTGCATTAGAAAGCTATTTAATATAAGCTATCAATTTTATATTCCATATAAGTTTACCATTACACATAACCCAAAAATTGTCAGAAGCCTCTTTTAACTTTTCTAGTTTCATATAATATTAATTGCCAAAGTGTCAATACTTAGAAAGGTACATTCACTAAAAAGAGGCAAAGCATTTATGAGCTTATTTATCTTTCACATCCCACATAATAGGATGTAAACAAGAATTAAATGGAAAGAAATGGACTGGGAGAATATATTAAATAACAATAAAACAGCCATCATGTTAGATCTAGATTAAAGCTTCAAGAGAGTGTGTCATGTTCTAGAAAAAAGTGGAAAAAATCCTTGTAGCCTATTAATATAGGGAAGTATCTGGACTTTACTTCCATATAGTATAAAACTGCCCAGACAGCTTAAAAAAAAGAACACCTTGCTAAAAAAATTGCCTTTCAGAGGAAAAATCAATAAGCCACACATATAAAGTATTGCCCATTCATAAAATAATTAGGAGCCTATTTTGATATGATTCCATAAAGAATAAGGCCTTGCTCCAATCTGGCAAGCAGCCATTCCTGTATGCAATGCATAAAAACTGTAAGGATGGATTCTATACTAACTACGGGGTGCTTACTTTCCTTCCACGATAATTGTCTTAATGCCTGTTTTAATCAGTATTAACTACTAGCAATAACATGCTTTTAATTATGTTTTAAACGAGTCCTTTATTGGGCTGTTTTGGGAAGCAAATTAGTCAAAAGGAGCTGTTAATCAAAAACGTGTTACTGGCACAAAATAAATGTTCATTTAAGGAGCCATTTGAAATAAACCTGGCTCATTGACTCTGACACCCTACAAGGACACGGGGGCCTCCTGAGGATAACTCCTTCAGTACTCTCCTAGATACGCCTTGCTGCTCAGAAGTTATAAGTAGAAACATTAAGCAGTTGAGGTCATTCATCAGCTAACTTTTACTACTGTACTCAAGAAAATGAGCCTCCTAGGAACTTCACAGCAGATCTATTCCTTCATTAGCTAAGTAATATTGAGAGAGATGTTCCTGTCACTGCGAATGGAGAAATCTATTGCAGTGAATTTTAGTGGTGTCCCTTTTGTCTATGAGCTGTCTTTGCAAATTCCAAGGTATTTAGGCTGAAAAACTAGCATAATTATCTCAGAACATTTTTCGTATATATTCATTTCCTTTTATTGAATGATCTCGGGGCCAGAATGTACCACCAGGCAAGATTATATATTTTGCATTACAGCAGGAAGATGACTTGGCCTTTCTCACCATTTTCTTACATTAGCAACATGCAAATAGAAATAGAATTTTGGTGAAGCCTTTAAAGCAATTATATCTCTTGTTTTTTTTATATCTCTTGTTTTTGATTTAAAATTTAAAAATGATGATGCCAAAACAACATTTAGCAACCAATTTCATTGCATGGAAGAAACCCTGCTTTTAAATCTTAAAGTTATTCTTCCTTAGATGGTCTATTTTTCCTTCAAAACTTCCACCTACAACTTGATCTAGTTTTAGAGTAAATGTTAAACATTTTATCTATAATTTACATCTAATTCCAGCTTTATTCATTACTACTTCTATGACAAAGGACAAGTGAATAATCTCACTGGACCTCAAGTTCTTCATCTATACGAGAGAGTTAAATTAGATCTCTCCAGAGGTTCCTGTATTAATTCATTCAACAAGCAATTATTAAGTGTTTACAATGTACAAGAAATACTACTCGATACCATAAATATAACTCCAAAACAAGAGAGTCCCTAAATTCTATGATATTGTCATCCTAGTGAATACCTTACCCCCTTTCCTTGATCTTTCTGTTTCCAAACTTTGCCCTTCCAATCAATTTTACACATCATAATCAGAGTAATCTTTCCAAAGTACATCTCTGTATTACTCACTACATTGAAAGCCTCCAAAGGTTCACCATTGTCTGGGGAATAAAGTAGAAAATTTTTGGCCTGGAATTCTAGACCCTCTACTTCTGATTCAAATCTACTTTTCCAATATCATTTAATGCTCTCTCTAGCCATGCTTGACTCCCTCTTTGTCTCTGCTATCTAGCGATATCATTTTTATTATATTAGGACTTTATATTTTATCCAGAGTAGATAGATTACCAGTTCTAAAACTTGATCTGCCATCTACCATTTCAGTCTTTTCCAATGCATATCATATTTCTTATCTCTTGAACCCTACATTAGAATTTTGTTACTGAACTGAATTATTGTAATAGTCTCTCTGCCTTATGTCTCTCCAAATCCATACTTTAAAAAGTTGAAAAAGAAATATATTTCTAAAAAGCATCTCTTTCCATATGACTATTCTTCTCAAAAGCTCCAAACGTTTCAAAAAAGTTCCCTATTGTCTTTAGGAAAAAATTAAATAAAAATTAAATGGTGGACATATAAAACATGAAAATCTTTGGTCCAGCCAGTGTTTTTAGGCTTGGTGCACATTATTTTCCTTCATTCCTTCTACATTGGCTTTCTGGCTATATCACACTTAAAATATTCCATTGCCTTCTGCATGCTTTTACACACACTGAGACCATGCACAGAATACATTTCTTTTTTTTTTGTTTGTTTTACCCAGTAGAATGAATAAGTTCTTTGGATATTCAGTTCAGTGTCAACTTTCCTGATCATATCAATTGCTAATGACCACATGTACAAAATGATTTTGTTCCTGTATGTTTATTTCTGAGAGAGAAATAAACATACAGGAATATATATATTCCTGTATGTGTATATATATATATATATATATATATAGAGAGAGAGAGAGAGAGAGAGAGAGAGAGAGAGAGATACATCTCTCTCTCTCTCTCTCTCTCTCTCTCTCTCTCTCTCTATCTATCTATCTAATTCTATTCCCTAATTAATCACCTCACTATATTGGATAGGTTTCATCATCAATTCACTGAAATCATCAATTGGTATTGTATTGATTATGGCTCTTACAGCTTTCACAGGTTTTTAAATAGTGTTCTTAAATCAACTTTTCCCCTTCATTCTGGTTACTTCCTTCTTTATCAGTTTATAAAAGTTCTCAAAATTATCCATTTCAGTAATTTTGACATCACGGTATAATTGTTTGTCTGGTTTTTCTTACTTCCCTCAGACTCAATTCACATTAGTCTTTTGATGTCTTTTAGAAATATGCAATTTCCTCATTTCTTACAATACTATCGTACCTGATTATTTTCTTGTACTACAACTCATTCAGTCATTTCTCAGTTGCTGTACTTACTCATTTTCAGGTTGTTTTTTTTTTACCACCTTATAAAGAACTATTGTAAAAAAAATTATGTAAAGAATATTTCCTTCTTTCTTTGATTTACTTGAGAATAGTCTTAGTAGTGGTATTTCTGCTGTTACCTTTGGCACCTATCTATTGAAATTGAGGGAGATATCAGGGAGAAAAAATAAGACAATTTAAAATTTTCTGAAATAGGCAATCAAGGTTTTAATGATCATGTGAAGGGAAATTTTACGCATGTGCATCACATACTTTACATTCAATAAATACCTATCAATTGATAAGAGTGTGAAGAAGAGTAAAAATTTTAAATGCTGCTATATTCTGAATGAAATATGACAATTGATTTTATCGACATCTTAGATTCTGTCATCATGCATCCATTCAAGGAAAATTGATATAGATGTTTAAATTTTACAAGTTTAAGTCATCATTCACATTAGCTGAAGATATATGTGTAAACCCTAAGAAGCCCCTCCCTAGCACAGACCACTTATAACAGATGACATTTCCCACTAAGAGATTCACAACTTATGTTCCATAATTAATTTAATCTTCATAGTAGACCTTCAAAGTTTTTATTATTTTCCAGATTACATGTTGATACAATTTCTTAATATTCATTTTCTGATATTTTGCAATCTCTTTCTTTTTCCCACCATTCCCCCTTCCATTAGAAAGTAAGTAATATACTATAGATTATACATACATTATTATGTAATATATAATATGTCATGTTGTAAAAGAAGACACATAATACTTACATGAGAGGAAAATTCATGGAAGAAATAAAGTAAAGAATGTTATGTTTCCATTTGCATTAGGACTCTGTATACTCCTTCTATGGCAGTGGATATCCTTTTCTGTCATGTGTCCCTTGGAGTTGTCCTGGATCCTAGTCCTTTTGAAAATATTTGTCATTCAGAGTTGATCATCATACATTATGATTGTCACTGTTTACAACATTCTTCTAGTTCTGCTCACTTCACTTTGCATCACTTCACAAAGTCTTTCCAAGTTTTTTCTCTCTTTTTCTTTTTGTAATCAACTTGTTTGTCATTTCTTATAACACTTTATTATTCCATTACAAGTATATACCACAACTTATTTAGCCAATCTTGATAGACATTACTTCACTTTCCAGTTCTTTGCCACCACAAAAAGAGCTGCTACAAATATTTTTGTACAATTAGTTTCTTTTCCCCTACCTTTAATTTCTTTGGGATATAGACCTAAAAGTAGGATTTCTAGGTCAAAAAGTATGCATAATTAAATGGTCCTGTGGATATGACTCCAGATTGCTCTCCAGAATGGTTATGTCAGTTCACAGCTCCACCAAAAATATATTATTGTCCCAATTTTTTCCACAGGCCTCAAACATTTGTTATTTTCCCATTTTTTTTCCTGGTAGTCAGTCTAATGGGTATGAGATAGTACCTCAGAGTTGTTTTCATTTGTATTTCTCTAATCAAGAAAAAATTGAAACATTTTTTTCATATGACTATAGAAGTTTAAATTTCTTCATCTGAGAATTATTTGAACATATACTTTGATAATTTGTTAATTGAGAAATGTTTTATATTCTTAGAGATTTGACTAAGTCTTTGTCAGAGACACTTGCTATAAATATTTTCTGAAGCTTATTGTGTGAATTTTAGTCATGGTTTCATTACCTTTGCTTATGCAGAAACTTTAATTTAATGTAGTCAAAGTTAGGTCTTTTAAATCTTAAAACTTTTTCTATGTCTTATTCTGACCTAAATTCTTCCCTTATTCATAGGTCTAACAAGTAAACTACTTTGTGTTTGTCTAAGTTGTTTATAGTATCACCTTTTAATTCTAAATCATCTATCCATTTTGATTTTGTATGGCCTGAGGTGTTAGAGGTCTTATCTTTAAGAAAGTAAGCCTCAGGTAGATGAAATGATTAATCCACAATAAAATAGGATGTACCACATGTGAGATTTAAACCTAGGTCTTATTAAAATCCAAGTCCAGAAGTCTATGTCAACTATAACATTATGTCCATCTCACTTTAAGGGTATTTAAACACTGTGGTTGCTCCTTCAAATATTCTCAAAGGTAAAAACTGATCTATGCCCTCACTGTTTTAAGTGTTCCATCCAATGGTACATATTTTAAGTGATCCATGGCTGTCTGTTCTATGTAATATTTTACAAAAGATAATAGGATCACACATTTAGAACTGGAAGGGGACTCAGAGGTTAACTATTCCAATCTCCTAATTTTATGGATGAGGAAACTAAGTTCTAGGAAAACCAAAGAGATTGTCCAGGATCACACAGATAGTAGTACCAGACTTGGGATGTGACCTTCCTCTGATTCAGAGACAGTGATGTTTCCATTGCATCATGCTGGCTTCTTGACCCTTTCCTCACATTTTTCATGGAAAGATCCACCCAATGTGCTGGAGGTCTTCCTTACTTTTCTGCAAAATACTTGGGGTTTCCCTTTCTGTATGACTAACTCTTCTTTTTTCTTTCATATTTTCCTCTAGTTGGCATCTTTTGCCCAACCAATTATTTGTAACCAATGGAGCAGGCAAGCAATCGAAGCAAAATTGCAAAGGATTTTGAGGGAGAAACTAGAAGCATCATGTACCATATGAATTCAACTACCACTAGCACTTGTAATCCTCATCATCCCTAGTAATCCACTGGAAACAGTCCAAGACCCAGAACCTAAAGGCCATTGGGGCCTTTAAAAATTAATAATGATTATCATCTTAATAATTCTGATAAACAAATAGCTTAAAAATTTCAATTATGAGAGAAACCTCTCAAATATATGAAATGAATTATATAATTTGTAAATATTGCATTATTTTTCTACTTTTAAAACTTACTATAATTTTTAAAATGAATTTCAGAAGGCTCCAAAGTTTGGGTCCCAAAATAGAGTAAGGACTAATAATTTACTTTCCAAATGATTTTTATAGCCCCATTTTCTACCGCATCTCCTAAATTCAGTGTTATATTAGTACCTCTTTAGTCTATATCAACAAGCCTCAGGAAAACGTTACTTATGATACCACTGACTAGGAGAAGTATTTTCCTTTTTCCAGTTAGCAATGAACCACAGTCTGTCTTCCTTGGATTTCTGGAAGTGCAGAAATGTGATCAGAGTGATATAAAGTAATTACCAACCTTTCTGCCTATATCATCTGACATTTAATTTCAATCAATTCTTAGGGCAACTTTTTATGGTTTTAAGCTTCCATCAAATTCCTTTTCCCTTTGTTGTGGATCTTTGGGCAAATACAATTTATTCTGGGAGTTGAAGATGTACAAGGCCAACAACTAAGAAAAAGAAAATTTCCAATCTGAACCACCCAGCCTCCACTTTAGGAGCCAAATTGGAATGAAAACTTACTCTGAGGTCCGGAATGTTGAAATTACTGTTTTATTTTTCACATTTGAGTTTTTCTGTCCTTCAGGATGTCATTCAGAATAGAACCAGATGTTGTAGAAATTCATCTTTGGAAACCTTTAGGAGGAGCTTTCCAGACCAAGTATTTTCATCCCAAAGTTGTTGTATCATTTGAATCAACTTCAGATATGTATCCACACTTTAGATGCTGACCAAAACCAACCCGAAATCTCAGATCTTGAACTTTCTCACCAGTTTGAAAAGCAAAAGAAAAACTTAAGGTGGCAGAATGCTATGTTTTTCTATATCTTAAGTTCAGAATAGGATCTTATTATCTTCAACAAGTTAAAATTTAATAAAGATAAATGTAAAGACTGGTATGGGTTCAAAAAAGTTCACAAGCACAGTATGTGCAGGATATACTTAGATAATAATTCATATTAGACATATTTGAGAATTTTAGTGGAGATGATGTCCAATGTGGCTCAAGAGTAAAGGATAGAAACCCCAGTGAGGCTTTGTGGGGTACTGTGCTCCCCTATGAGTGCCATATATTAAGAATAATAGTGGACTGTACTTGTTACTATAGGTTCCATAGGGCAAAAGTAGGAGAAATGAGTAAAAGAAAGACACTTTTGGTTTCATTGTCAGGACAAGGCAAACTTTCTAAAAAATAGAGGTACCTAAATAAGAAATAAGCTTCCTTGAAAAACAATATTCTCTTTGACACTAGAAGGGTTCAAGGGAAAAAAATGATCATCTGTTGAAGAAAATAAAAAGGGGGTTTTTCAGTCATAAATCTGTTGTGAGAATTGGCCTCTGAAGTCCATCCCTTCCAATTTAGAGATTACATGTTGGTGTGTGTGTGGGTGTGTGTGTGTGTGTTTTATGATGGGTTAGCACTGAGCTATCCACATATCCTGACACGATTATTATCTTTGTTCAGATGTTTGGGTTTTACACAACTCTTTGCAACCCAGTTGAGGTATTGTGGGCATAGCTATTAGAATGATTTGCTATTTCCTTCCCCAGATCATTTTGATAATAAAGAAGCTGAGGCAAAAAGGGTCAAGTGACTTGCCCAGAGTCACACATCTAATAGATGTCTGAGACTTTACTTGAACTCAGGTCATCCTCATTCTAGGTCCAGTGTGCTATTCATTGTACCACATAACTTCTTCCTTTTATACATTACCTCTATGAATAATAACTTGCATTTGTTAAATGGTGGTCAGAGTTCAGGATGAAGTTTTAAAATAATCAATAGAGAATATTTCTATGGACATTTTTCTCTTTCATGTGATTTTATTATGTGACACTAATTAGTCTTAATAGACATTAACCAGATAGACAAGTCTTCATCTCCCCTAACCAACAGAATATTGGATCCTTGAGAATTAGGAATGTTTAGTTTTGCTTAATTTTTATCCCAGACCTAGCAGAGTATCTGTCACATGTTAAGCACTATGTCACATATAAATGCTTTGTGACTGATTAATCAATGCATTAATTGGTCTTGATTCAGTCAGCAACTAGTTGTAACAAATTGAACTAATTAGCCTCGATTTTAATTTTGATACCAACATTTTGTGGATTTCAGAATAATCTTCAATTTCTCAGAAAGTAACCATCAAAAAATTTCAGCAATATAAACTACAAGATGGACTAGATATTTTCCCCAATCTCCACTAATCCTCCAATCATGCCCCCCGAAAAGGAATTAGGAGCCACATAATATTCACAGCTATGATCATACATGAAAATAAGAAATCCTATCAAGTAGCAGTCTTAAGAATCAACAGTGGCAATGCTAATCCTGAGCACTTAGCATCTCTTCAATTACCTGCTTTTGTGCACCAGTATAGCACATGATATGATCCACTTAGTAATTTTCATGAAGATGCATTCTCAGTGGGCATATTCCCTTCCCTTACACTAGAATTCTGTTGCCACAAGCAGCATACCTTATGCTTACCAGCCCAATACAGAGAGGGGAGAATATAAAAAAAGTAGGATCATGTTCTGACCAAGATTGCCAAATTCAGAGACAACTTCTAGATAAAGGAATCCTAAGCTAGAGAAACCCTGACTATAACATGTTGTTTTATTCCCCACTCTCCTCAGTCCACAACAAAGTGGACAATGCTGACTCAGCCCAACTAAAAATCTAAGGAATTACAGCAGAGTACCTAAATATGATTTAATAACAGGCCTGATGGAAAAGAGACTGTATTAAGCTCATGCCTATCTTATCCATCCCCCCCCCCACCCCCAATGTACTTAAGCCAGTAAAAACAGAATTGCTCATGAGCAATGGGCAAACAAGTTGTGGTACATGATTGTAATGGAATATTATAGTGCCATAACAATTGACAAACAAGATAAACACCAAAAATACTAGAAAGCCATATGAAGTGGTGGGAAGTGAAGTGAGAAGAACCAGGAGAATGTTTTATATAGTAATAGCATTAAGGTATGATGATCAATTGTAAATGACAACTATTATCAACAATGATTTTTTCTAGTGTAAGTGATTTGTCTTCTTTCACATGATGAACCTGAAAATATATGTTGTGGAATAATACATGTACAACCTGTATCAAATCACCTGAAGTCTTGGGAAGAATGCATAGATCACAAAATAACACAAAACAGATATTGAAAATTATATCCACATGAAATCTGGAAAAAAATTAAGTGAATTCCTCCATTACAAACCTAAAACATAAACAGAAAATACTAAAAAAAAAATAGGGAAGATGAGTACCAAGACATCTAAAAGATTACAAATGTCATTAAGTAAATAATGGAAATAAAATTGAACCAATACCTGACCACATGCAGTATCCTGAAGTTTTTTAAGAAAGTATAGAAGTGCCATTGGATATTCTGGAATGTTAAAAAATAATATTAGGTATTGAGAAAAGAATTAACATAAATAGAAATAATAGAATTTGTAAATTTAGTATAGAATTGAAAATTTTGAATACATTGTGGTAATCTCTCTAACATAAGAAGTGAAAACAAGAATTTGGAAACATGAAGGTTCAGGTAAGGCAAAAACAAGCAAAAATAAAGTTTATATAGAAATAATACATTTTCTCTATATAAGAAAAATGTAGGAAAACTTATAACATTCTCTCTTTGGGATACAGACTCAGTAGTGGCATTATTGGATCAAAGGGTATACAGAATTTTATAGCCCCTTAGATATAGTTCCAAATTACCCTCCAGAATGGTTGGATCAGTTCACAACCCCACCAACAATGCATTAGTGTCCCAAATTTGCCATATCCCTTCCAAAATTTACCATTTTTCTTTACTGGCAAATCTGATTGGTGTAAAGTTGTACCTCAACTTTGTTTTACTTTGCATTACTCTACTCCAGGTTGATTTAAAAGATTTTTACATGATTTTTTATGGCTTTGATTTCTTCATCTGAAAATTGCTTTTTCAGATGCTTTGACCATTTGTCAACTGGGAAATGGGATCTGATTATTTCCTCAGAAATGCTTGAAAATCATCTATTTTTATTGAATGACCTTCCCCCCACCCCGAAAGAATACACTCAGTTTTGTTAAATAGGTAACTTTGGGTTGTAAACCTAAATCTTTCCCCTTCTGGAATATCATATTCAATGCCTTCTGATCCTTTAATGTGGAAGTTGCTAGAGTCTGTGTCATCCTGAAAATCACGTCTAAAGTCATCAGAGCTTGGGGGACATATTGGGTAAAAATCTACCCTTTACACAGACAGCTCTCTGGCTCTCCTAACTTTAAGGAATGCTTCTATTGATATTCTATATATATATTAATATCACACATGTGCATATGTAGCATATAGTCATAAATAAGCTACTGAATTAATATATTTATATGCAGAAGATAATTTGTCCCCAAATAGTGTGTACCCTATAAAAGAAATTGGGAAAATGTTCTTAGCCATACAAGAATGTCTCTCATTTTTGACCACTACCTGGATTAAGGTAGAGAACTGTATGTAACTGAAAAAACCTGTAACTCCTAAAGGTCAGAAAAAGAAGGCAATCTTACTTTTGACTTCATAAATTGCATTATATAATAAATATACCTATATTGGCAGCATGTTTATAATGTGAAGGAAGCAAATTTGTAGTATTTTAAATATGGGGGGTAACTCCCTTTAAGTTCAATATTAGGTTGTCTTTCTTGGAATGTATGCAGTGTAGCTTAGCTACAGAGCACAAAGAAGAATCCTATTGTGTATCATCCTTTAAAGACTTCAGGACAAGAATAGTGATAAAAATCAGTGCCCCTTCCATCTATTGTGCACTTTGCTAAGTACTGAAGATACAAAGAAAGGCAGAAGAGTTCACGACCTAACAATGAAGATGACCTGAAAACCACCATGCAGGAATTATGTGTATGTGTACTCAGATAGAAATGTAAATAGAGATAGAGACAGAGAGATCCACTGATAGATAGATAAAGGGATAATCTTTGAAGGCAGTACAATTAAATAAGATCTGGAAAAGTTTCTTGTAGAAGTTGGGATTTTACTTGTGCTTTGAATGAAACCAGGAGATGGGGATGAAGAGGAAAAGAATTCCACACATAAAAGACAGTCAGGGAAACTGCCTGGAGTCAGGAGATATCCATTACAAATAGTGATTCATTAAGCAATTTACAGTGCAGCTTTATTGTTTTTTTAAGGAAAGAATAAAGTTATATAACAAGGAAATTAAGTACAGGACAAGTAAGAAAGTGATCAGTAGAAGAAAACTTTTGTCTTGAATTTTTAAGAGAAAAGTAAATCTTGAATATAGTGGAGGGAAGGAAGATCTTCTAGGAAAGATTATCTAAGAGACAATTAGAACAGAACATTTTTGACCCAATAATGTTGTTGGGAATATATTTGGGGGAAAATAAAGAAAAGAAATGTTTTTCATAAGGTAGATTTTGATGTTGTCCTGCAAAGTGACTTGTTTCTTCCCCCAGGGGAGTCACTTGACAAACTGAAGAGTCCCATGTCACTGCCTCTGGTCATAGTTCTTTTAATGATGTCCAAACTACTTCACCATTAAAATGAAATTGTGAGACAGCTCAGTGGGAAACAGATTGCATAAGCTACAGATAAAAGAGATACCTAATGGCCTTTGTGTGCCTGCTGTAGGTTTATTCCAACCAATGGGTAAAGTAATCATGAAAGGAATAGGTATTTTTTGAATCTATGCTAGAGCTCTGCATTAGACAGGAAAGTGTGGGCAAATAACGGTAAAACATACCTGTTCAGTTACTACTTTTCGTGTAATTAATACTCATCCTTGTTGCCATTATCTTTGTTTTTAAAAGAGGACTAGTAAGAAAGTTGCCCTCTGCCTGTGTTGAGTTTTATTTATATATATAATATAATTTTATTTTACTATTAATATTACATATTAATATAATATATTAGATCAGGAATTTAAGCTGCAATTTCTAAATTTTAAATATTGGAAAGTGATTATAGCCTCACAGGAGAAAGTTCCATGTACTTTACAGAGTTCATTTGGAGCACAGTAGGTGTGAGGAATTAACAATAGCCTTTCTATTATTGCAAAGAGAAGTTGCTTACTTAATCCTCCTTGGCTTGTGCTGAATCCTTTTATGTGTTGGCTTAATATTTAAAAGATACACAAGTGTATTCAGGAGGATATAGTAAAAAAAGTTTGGTATTTACAGGGTACTAAAGGTAAGAGATATAGCCTACCCATCTCTCCATTTTTATACGTAGTGGTAAAAAAGGAGTAATAGGACCATCAATAATGTATTATCCCTAAAACCCCAAGTCCCAGTGTTCATCCCTTATGCCCTTTGATCAGCTTAGATAACTCCTGCAGAAGAGAAAATTCTTCTCAAGGAGCAGACAGCTTAGTGAAGAGAGAAGAGTTTGGGGACTTGAGTTTAAATGCTAATTTTGATGCTTACCCCTTTTCTGATTTTTGGGGAAGTCACTTCTGTTTCCTGAGACTCACCTTCCTTATATAAAATATGAGAAACAAGGAGAGGGGTTGGACTAGTTGAACTCTCAGTTCCCAGAAGCTGACTCCCACAGATACTGAAGATATTATACTGGAAAGTATATTAGACTTAAAAGATGAGTCAAACACTTAGGCAGCCAGGTGGCACAATAGCTTGAGCAACAGACAAGCAAGCAGTCAAGAATTTAATTCAAATTTGGCTCCTGACACTAACTGTCTATGTGACCTTGGCCAAATGACTTAACCTTCATCTACCTCAGATTCTCCAACCATAAAATAGTGATGATAATAATAGCATCTCCTGTCAGGGTTGTTGTCAGAAGCACATGGTGGATGCTTAATAAGTCTTTTTTCCTTTTCCAACTTGAGATCTAACTAGATTGGGCAAATCACTTAATGTTTTAGAGATTTTTGCTTTCTCCTTTCTAAAACGCAGAACTAGATGAACTATGAACTCCTTTCAGATGTCTTTGGAATATTCGATACCTCTAAGAAAAATGTCCAGAACTATATAAATTCAAATCTTTATATTATGACAATATCAACAGCAAGTATAGATGATGAAGACCATTTCTTCAACTATAAGAGTTGACTGAACATAAAAAGAATCATAAATTGAAACATTTTGAAGTGTGTCTTATGGGAAAGTCTATTTAAATATTTTACTGCAAAAATTATTAGTATGAGGTAGTCTAATTTTTTAATTATTTAGCCATATCCTAATAAATGCCCAAATATAGTGTCATCTCAACATACTAAATTATAAACTAACAGAATTATGTCAGATATTCCTATTCTAATCCCAAGATATTCAAAATCATATTTTCACAGAAAAATTTCTCAGTAATTAATGCTAATTGTCAGAAAATTTTTTTTAATTAGATCAATGTATAGCAGCTGGTTGGTACAGTGGATAGAACATTGAACATAGAGTCAGGAAGACTTGAATTCAAATCTGGATTCAGGTACTTACTAGCTGTGTGAACCTGGACAAATCATCTCACCTCCATCTGTCTTGGTTCCTTCAACTGTAGCAAAGGAATGATACTTGTAAAGCTCTTAGTCCAGTGCCTGATATATATTAAGTGCTTAAAAATACATATATCTTTATTTTTTTCTCCTTGATATCCCTGATCAATTTAAAATTATTTATATATCAATGGCCATGAATTATCACCAAATAATATTCAAAATTTTCACACATCCTCCCTCAAATTCAGCCTAAGTACTGATGAGGCTTCACCTATTAAAGAAATGATTGAAATTGTGAGATTCTTTTACCCTCACCTGCATCTACTGTCAGTCTCCATTGGTAATTCATGCTGAAATGATCTCATATAGCAGTCAGTTAAAATAACTCTTGAACCCACTATAAAGAAAAGTATTATGCTAAACACCATGGTTACAATAACAAAGATATGGAAGAAAAGTTCATGCCTTTAGGACATTTATTAAGAAGATGGAAAATCTGATCAATTTATCTAGCATTTTTAAAGTGCTTCAGGATTTCAAAGTGCTTTACAAATTTTATCTCATCTAATCCTCACAGCATCTTTGGGAGGTAGGTGCTATTATTATCCTTTTTTTTATAGTTGATGAAATTAAGCAGACAGAGGTTAAGTATTTTGTCCAAGTTCACACAGCTACTAAGTGTCTATGAGTACATTTAAACTCAGGTCTTCCTGATTCATGTTCAGCATTTTATCTTCTATGCCACCTAGCTGCATTAAAAGATGAATAAAAATGGCAGAATCCACAAAGAAATTGTAAAAAATGAGCTTGAATTATTTTTTTTTAATTAAGTAGGGGACCTGGAGGTCTTTTTACCATAGAGATATATAAGGATTAACCAGTCCCCAATGACAGGAAGTAGAAACCTTAGAGACAGGAAGAAGGAACCATTGACACAGGAAGTGAGGTAAGAAAAGGGTATTAAAAAAAGGGCCAGAGTCAGTTGAAGGGGCTGTCAGTTGCTGAAAGTTAAGGTTGGCAGTTGAGGGGAAGTTGGCTGCTAGGAATGTTTAGGTTTGGTGGTTGGTGTTTATTTGCTGGAATATAAAGGCGGGTCTGAGCTAAATGAGAGGGTATTTTTGGCTTTATCTTTTAGAGGCCATTTTGGCTTTTGGGTTTTTGGCTTTTGGTTTGCGCTGTTAGTTTTTTTTTTGTTGTTGTTGTTGTTTGTTTGTTTGTTTGTTTTCCTTTCTTGACCTTTTTGGAAGGTGGCTGGTCTTTTTTGATAGATCTAATTGGAGTTGGATTAAACACAGATTGGGTTGGTTTTGATTGGGCTGGATTGGGTTGGAACTTTGTGGGGTGGTTGTTATTATAGGTAGATATAGCAAGTTTTAGGTAGTAATTATAGATAGTTATAGGTAGTTATAGGATAACAAGTATAGACATTAGAACATTTTTCTATACCTGTTTCCTATATTTCTCTCCAATACTATATTCATTTTACTAGATTCTTTTACTATCTCTATTTAAATTAAACTAAATTTTTAATTGTTAAAAGCTACTAGAAGTTTTCTTTTCTCTGGTTTAAAGGGATGATCTTATTTTATCAAAATTCCTAATTTAAACATTACACAATGTAAACAAATAAAGCTATCCCCTATGAAGAAAATTGACTTTCCTTAGACTTGAGGCATCCTTTTTTACTCTGGAACTTTCCAAAGATAGCTATTTTTATAGTGAATCTGGCTACTTACCTGTGCCTACTGTCTTCACCTCAGTATCAGTCCTGATCTAATGCCTGCCTGTCTGTATCCACCTCATTTCTGCAGGATTATCCTGCATCACTCCAGAAATTACTTACCCAAGGTAAAACAGATAATAAATGTCAAAGCTTGGATTTGAACTAACATCTTGTGACTCTCTGTTTAGTACTCTAATGTTTTCTTTTACTTTCTTCTTCATCCATATCTTACATGAAGGGTTGACCATTCTTCCAGCCAAGGCAACCCTCTCTAATGAATAACTTACTTATATCTATATTTCTTTTGAGGTGGACATACATAAGTCATTCCTCAAACAATATTTTTGTTGATTTATATAATATTTTCTTGGTTCTTCTCTTTAATTCTTCATAATTTCATTGAGGTCTTTTCATGGTTTTTTTTTCCCCCAAATTAACTTGTTCATCATTTCTTATCATGAAATAGTATCTGAATCATAATAATATGTCACAATTTGTTTAGCTATTCCCTTATTGATTGCCATTATTTCAATTTCTAGGATTTTGACATCACAATGAGAATGTCTATAAATATTTTAGAGCATATAGGTTCTTTTCTTTTTTCCCTGAACATAATAGAAAACAAACCTAATAGTCAGATTTCTGGATTTATAACTCTGAGCCCTTCTATTTTTTCAGTCTATTTTTGTTCCAATCTACATAATCAATGATCCAGTGACACTGGTGTCCCTTTTGCATGTTCTTCCCACAAGACACTCCATCTCTCAACTTAATGCATTTCCACTGGCTACATCTCTGCATCTTGGTTGCCCTGATTTCCAGCTAGTGTTAACTAAAATCTCGCTTTCTGTAAGGAATCTTTGCCAGTCCTAACACCTCTGAAGTTATTTTCAATTCCTCCTGAATGTACCTTGTTTTTACATAATTATTTTGTCTCACCCATGCTGAGCAGAGATTGTTTTTGCATTTTTGTATATCCAGTTCATCTCCCAGTGCTAGAACCTAGAAGGTACTTCATAAATGCCTGTCAAGTTAACTTGAAACCAACTGGGTATTTGATGATGCAGTCTAACAGGATGGGCAATATGATATCTTATAGAAATTATATTTCTAGTTAAGGAAAATAGTAACAAATTTTTCTCTCAGAGATGGACCTTGTCACCATTACCTATACTGAGTGTGCACTGATTTATTCTGTTGTCATTGTTGTCATTGATGTTGTTCCTACTGATGTTTTCTGTTTGCAGTGTTTGCTCCAGCATGAACAGACAATAGCTCCTTGGGATATTGTAATATCCAAAGGATGCTTCTTTTGGTATGCTTTGGATTTTTATCTTTCACTTTATTTTCCCTTCGAAACCAAAAAAAAAAAAAAACTTTCTTCCTCTTACCCCCAATTTAAAAGGGAAAAAAGACAAGCCAAACTTTTGTAACAAATATATCTAGTCAAATAATTCAAATTCCTACAATGCCTTTGTCCAAAAATGTTTGTATCTTGAATCCATGACCTCTCTGATATGAGGTAGTTAGCATGGTTTTCCCCAAGTCCTGTGGTAATATGGTAAGCCATTGCATTAGTTGGAGTTCTCAGTTTTTTCAAAATAATTTGTCTTTATAACGTTATTATTTTATGAATTGTCATACTGATTTTCTTCTCTTGGCTCTGCATCAGTTCATTAAGGTCTTTCAAGGTTTCTCAAGTCTTTTTTTCCCTTTCATCAGTTCTTACAACATAAAAATATTCCATTTCGTTTATATACCATAACATAATTAATTTGCATAGTTATCTTTGTCAGCCAGACAGAACCTGCCGCTACCACAGTTAGATGCCTCAGCAAATTTTTTAAATGACTTTAGACTTTCTTTTTAAAAATTTTATTTAATTGATTAATTTGGAGTATTTTTCCAGGATTATAAAAATCATATTCTTTCCCTCCCTTACGACCCACCCCTTCCCATAGCCAATGCAAAATTCCATTGTGTTTTACATGTGTCATTGGTCAAGGCCTATTTCCATATTATTGATATTTGCACTAGGGTGATCATTTAGGATCTATAACCCCATTGGCCCATGTGATCAAACAATTGTTTTTCTTGTGTTTTTACTTTCACAGATCTTCCTCTGAATGTAGTGTTCTTTCTCAAGAGTCCTTCAGAATTGTCCTGGATCATTGCATTGCTACTTGTAGAGTAGTCCATTATGTTCAATTATACCACAGTGTATAAGTATCTGTGTATAACGTTCTCCTGGTTCTGCTCCTTTCACTCTGCATCAATTCCTTGAGGTTATTCCAGTTCACATGGAATTCCTCCAGGTCACTGTACCTTTGAGCATAATAGTATTCCATCACCAACATATGCCATTCCCCAATCGAAGGGAATCTCCTCATTTTCCAATTTTTGACCACCACAAAGAGTAAGGCTATAATAAATATTCTTGTACAAGTCTTTTTTCTTGTTATCTCTTTGGGGTACAAATGAAGAACTGCTGGGGCTAGATCAAAGGGTAGGCAGTCTTTTAGTGCCCTTTGGGCATAGTTCCAAATTGCCCTACAGAATGGTTGGATCAGTTCACAACTCCACTAGTAATGCATGGATATCCCAATTTTGCCATATCCCCTCCACATTTATTACTTTCCTTTGCTGTCATGTTAGTCAATCTGCTAGGCATGAGGTGGTACCTCATAGTTGTTTTGATTTGTATTTCTCTGACTATGAAATATTTAGAACATTTTTTTCAGGTGTTTATTGATAATTTTGATTTCTTTATCTGAAAATTGCCCATTCGTGTTCCTTGCCCATTTATCAATTGTGGAATGGCTTTTTTTTTTGTACAATTGATTTAGTTCTTTATAAATTTGAGTAATTAGACCTTTGTCAGAGTATTTTTTAATGATAAAATTTCCCAATTTTTTGCTTCCCTTCTAATTTTAGTTGCATTGGTTTTGTTTGTACAAAACCTTTTTAATTTAATGTAACCAAAATGTTGCCATTATTTCCTTAATAGAGAAATTATTTTCTGAAATTTCCCATTTTCTTTTAAATTCAATAAAATATATTAATTATAGTGCAGCAATACCTTGGGTTCAAGCTGCTTTTGAATTTGTTTTTCTCTGTTTAAAATATATTGGAAATTATGGTTTGCCAAAATGTACCTGCTGGTGGTTACCAAATTCTAACTTCAGAGAATTAGAGACATTGCCTTTTCCATTGGAGAACTGCCAATTATTGAATTCCAGGATTTGACCAAGTCTGTTATCCTTTGGAACAAAGAGCATATAAATTCCATATTTTTTACTTATAATAAAATAAGGTATTTATCTTATAATAAATGCATAGATAAGAGAATTAACCACTTTGAACTTAGTTTCCTTATTTTTAGAACAGAGATACTACTGTTGTCATCCATCTTACTGTCATCATTGAGGGAAAGATAATTTTGAAAATAGAGAAGTTAATGTGGTACATCAGCAAATAACTTTTTTATTTGCATTTTATTGATTTTCAGTATGTGACTATTACTTCTAGGCTGATCAAAAATGTGAGTATTTATTCCATTTTGAATTTACCCCTAAAATGGCTATAATCAAAGCCACAAGTTTAAAGATTAAATAATCACTGTAAATAAATAAACCTCTAACATTGCCTATGAATATGAATGGCATCAAGATTTAACAAAACATTATACACATTTACAATTAACAAAAATTATTTCAGAGTATCCAAAGAATTGTCAAAGTCATAATTTCTTTGACCTAAAGAAGACTTGATCTCTACTTCCTCAAATATTCTGTATGAAATTGCAAAGAATTCTTGAAATTCAACTAACTGAACATTTAGTAATTTGTTCCACTTTATATTTCTTGGTGAAATTTTCTTAAATTTCCCAAACTTGCTTCTCTCTCCCCATGCTTTGTAAATTAGGGTGTTAGGTCATGAGCACATAATGCTGGTCATAATAATTTGTAAGAGCAAATACAATTTATCCTTTGACTTAATTCTGTTCCCTTATTATCTGCTATTCAATATATATATATACACACATAGCTGGCTACCTTCAAATCCAACTCTTCTAGTGGTGATGATCTAACTTAGTTTTTTAAGAAGTGTAAATAATTTGTCACTGAATTTTTATTTTTTACTTATAATGCAAAATGAGCAAAACTGTCCTGGTGATGTGAGCCTTTTTTTCACCTTGTGGCAAAATTGGCAAAAATTTCTCTCTGCCAGCTTTGTTTTATGTGCTTGCACTACAACACAGCTTGATTAGAGATTCTTATTCATTTCCTGTCCCACATTGCTGAGGTCTGGGTACTCTTAAATGGCTCTATGTTCTGATTCTGACTCATGAGAATCTCAGTATTAGAAGAGAGAATGAAGTTCCTGTGTATATATACATAGTCAAGCAATCACACTATGTGTGAGGATATTTTTACATGTATATAGAAAACACATGTGTACCCATATCGACAGTTGACTTCGCCAGTCTCCAGCACACATTATACATTTCAGGCATATGTTCTATTCATTTACATGTTTGTGAACAAATGTGTATTCACTATTCCAAATTCATCAAGTCAGTATGAATAACTAGTATTTTAACATGTAGATATGAAAACAGAATAAAAAACAATTATTTTAGAATCTGTGGGATAGCCTAACCTATGGTAGATAGAAAGATAGGGTATTAATTCCACATGATTTTGATTAAGAGGTGGTAAGGAAAAAAAGGAGAGAAGTAGAAGCAAGAGCCTGAGACAGAGACACAGAGAAAAGGAAGTTGAGGAAAACAATGGAAGGAAGGAAGGAAGGAAGGAAGGAAGGAAGGAAGGAAGGAAGGAAGGAAGGAAGGAAGGAAGGAAGGAAGGAAGGAAGGAAGAAATAGAGGGAAGGAGAGAAGAAGGGAAGGAGGGAGGGAGAAAGGAAGGAAAAAAGAAAGAAAAGAAGGGAGGAGGGAGGGAGGAAGGAAGGGAAGGAGGAAGGAATGAAGGAGGGAAGGAAGGAAGGAACAAAGGAAGGAAGGTTGGAAGGAGGAAGGAAAGAACAAAGGAAGGAAGGAAGGAAGCAAGGAAGGAAGGAAACAAGGAAGCAAGGAAGGACATGTATAATTGAATATCTGTTACCTTAAAAAAGAAATACATTTCCTAGGAGCCTACCAACTTCCTGCTATTACATACCTCCTGTAGACAGGGGATATTAGGCAAGGATGTTGTGGGTCCAACCTCTTTACTTCCTATCCTGAGCTTGGTGGTGGTAAGGCAGGCATTTGACCTGGCTGATCAGGCATGGTAAAGTGGTCTTTATTTTATATTCTCTTTATCCTTTGATTTCTAATGATCATTAACAAATCTCCTAAAATATAATATTGTGTTATTTGAGTTTAATTTTAATTTTTACATTGATGGCAATCACTAGTAGGGAAAGAACCTCTCAATTTTTTAAGTAGCCTAGATAAAAAAAAAGTCACGTTTCTCCTGCCAAGGCTTTTCTCCCACCCTACCCACTGTTGTAAACTCTGAACTCTCTATCAGAGCTGCTGCCTTTTTGTTTTAGCTGGGGGATTCTTGGTGAGGAGGAGATAAGCTGCTTCTCTCACCCATCTGCTTAAGCCTATGTTCCTCAGGTCCTCACTGCTGCCTCTTTCATTGCTGCTGCTGATACTGCCTGCTCCTGCTCCTATTCCTACTGCTGAATCCTTCTTCTGATTTCTAGCCCCAACCCTAACTGCTGTTGTTGGTTCTACTGGGCTGCTGGTAGCTGCCAATATGTCTTTGGAACTCACAAATTTGGGGCAGATCTCTGGGCAACTGGCAAAAACTGGGGTGTATTGTCCTTAGGAAATAATTAGCCTCCTAACTCCCTCTCCACATAGCTGAGGAAATTAGTGTTTTACCTCACGGGGGAAGGTAAGAAGTTTTTACTCTTTCAAACAGGAAATAAAAATTACATGCACGGCATACTCTATGAAAGAGCAGTATTTGCCTATTTCAAACAGCTTCTACCATTCATGAGTACCCTGATCCTTTCACATACCTTTCCTGAGATTCAGGGGAGAAATTAATCTCCCTACAACCCTTTGCAATTTCCTCAAACCCATGTTCTCCCTCTCTACGCAAAATCCCACAGTTATGACAAAAAGAATCAAAATGAATAGGGAAAGAACTTTAAAGAGACTGCAGATGAAAAAATTAGGCCTCTTCAGAATCCATTGTTTTATGAAAGTCTCTGTATTTTAATGTATTTTACTGATAGTTTCCTTTAAGATTTAATTTTGTTGTTTTAAGTTCATATATTAATGTATTCAATACTATTCTGTTATATTGAATCAGTTTAATCTACTGTGTTTTAAATATTAGTTATATTCTGTTGCCTTTCCTCTATGACTACTGAACAAAATATTTTATAATATTGTAAAAGCCCATAAACAGAATTTTTTCCATTTTGCATGTGTTTATTGTCACATAGATGATGGATGGACTTAACCTTACTAACAACCTTTGAAAAATTTAATGAGCTAAATACCTCAAATTGATTTTATGTGGTCTTCAGAAATCATTTTAATTAACTAGTGCTTTCTGAATGGATGATTTTCTATTTCTATTTCTATTATAAAGAATGTTGCATTAAAGGTAGAGAACCAAAGAGATGATCATACCAAGGTGTTTCTATGAAGCTGGAAGCCCCCCAAAAAGATCTCCTGAAAAAAACTCTTCAGTTTAATTTCATTCCACAAGAGCAATCTAGTTTTCTTGATGATGTTCTAGACCCAAAAATGATTTACTTTGTTTAAAAATGTTTGCCAAGGTTGAAAGTTTCACTACATCTGTAAAAAATTGTGACAAATATCCAGAAGTTCATAAGGTTTTTTTTTTTAATGTCATACAGCAACTTATATGAAATATAATAGTAGGTTTGTTTGCTATTGCAATTAAATAGGCTATTGTGAATTTTGGGGACATTGGTACCTCTTTGAATGTGCATTATCTACTGAATTACTGTTTTATTCTGAAAATCATTTGTACTCACACAGTGGTTAAGTTAAAAAGGAAATGGATCTCATTTTTTGGTGAGAAACCTTTGTATTCTACCTCTCCTTGGCTGACACAGTGTGTCACTGATTGTAAGCTATATATTTTTGATTTTTAAAACTCTTTTTTATTATTGTTTTTCCTTGCATGTGCAATATAATATCTGAACTTTATTTTTTTTCTCTCCTTTTTGTATTTGAAGCACATGTCAACAGTATTGAGGAGATTTTTCTTATTTGTTTTTATTTTATAGCTATACAAGTTTAAAATACATTTGTTCTAATAGTAATGCATACACAAAAAGCATTAGACTATAAAAATGACATCATTGATTGTTTAAAAAAATATAGGCCTTTGCTTAATGGTTTTGTCTGATTCTAGGAGAAGGGAATACAAAAAGAGCCATTACATAGTGACAAAGAAGCACAAAGGTAAACTGCATAATGCCAAACAAGCACATGGTCAAAGAAACCAACCAATCCCAATGGGATTGATGAAATTTTGAGCCAAGACAAGAGGAATTGAATTTGTTTGGGGTTTGAGGTTGCGGCTGTTTTGACATTTGTCAAAGTCAGGTTTCCTTGTCCCACAATCTACCATTATCTAAAATTTGTCTCCTACCTAGCTCCTACAATCTAGTCCCTATTCTTTCATTGTGTGGCAAAAACTTTCTTTAGTCTTTGATGCTGATTGGGTAAATGCAAAATTGCTTAAATCACTTTAATTGGGCCCTGTTTCAAGGACCGGTTATAGTTTTATTTTTCCTTTGCTTAGAATTTTTACACATAGGACTTTAATAGTCTATATTTCATCCACAAATTATTTTCTGTTTTATTTGGATTTTTTGATGTTTTTGATTTTTCTTACTAATTGATTCATATACCTCATAACTCAGTCATGCATTCCTAAGTTATCCCACTGTTTTTCAACACCCTCTTTGGGGGGAATATATTGTTATTATTATTATTATAAATTGGAAAGTTTAAATCCTTTTTGAGAGTAATTTCAGCATAAGAAACACACTACCTCTCTGAATCCAGAAAGTGAACTATTTGGAGAAGGCACCATGAAGATGCCTATGCAAATCACACTCTGTACCCGAAGATCCATAGTGAACTTTGGGATTTGGTGATTTGAACTCTGTGGGGTTGAATGTATTTGTTTTCTGTGTATACTCTTATGCCAAAGTGGCACGCCTCCTAACTGACTTTTTGTCAATTCTCCTAGCTATCATTGGTTTTGTTCTCTTTTCCTTTTATCCCCAAATTATAGTCATTTCAAAGTTGGTCATGTTTACTAGATCCATTGGGGAGACTAGTCTTCCACGGATCTCAGGAGGAGATATATTACTGAAAATCTGTTCCCCTAAAAACAAACTACATTTCCCAGGAGCCTTCAGACTTCCTGTCATTAAGTACTTCCTATAGACAGGGGATATTAGGCAGGGATGTGGAGGGCCCTGCCTTTTTACTTCCTGTCCCTAGCATGGTGGTGATAAGTAGGGTATTTGAACTGGCTGGTCAGCTATGGGCATGTCTTGTTTATTTTGTATCCTCTATATTCTTTGATTTCTCATGATAATTAATAAATCTTTTAAAATATAATATTTTATTATTTCAGATTTAATTTTAAGTTTTATAGAAGGACAGAAGGCAGGAGGGAAGGAAGGAAGGAAGGAAGGAAGGAAGGAAGGAAGGAAGGAAGGAAGGAAGGAAGGAAGGAAGGAAGGAAGGAAGGAAGGAAGGAAGGAAGGAAGGAAGGAAGGAAGGAAGGAAGGAGGAAACAGAGGGAGGAAGGGAGGGAGGAAAGAAGGAAGGGAGAGAGGGAGGGAGGGAGGAAGGAAGGAAGGAACAGAAGGATGGAGGGAAGAAGGAAAGAAAGAAGGAGGAGCTAGGGAGGGAAAATGGAAGAGGTGAAAGACTTATAGTTCACTTAAGTGAGACTGTGAAACCCTGCCATTAAGATGCAAAAGATAGGGCAAATAAAAATCAGAGAGTGAAGAATGTTCATACAATTTGGAGATCATAGAAATATAGAATCTCAGGTTACAAGGCACATCAGATGCAGGGGAGTGCTGTTAACCATTTAACAAATGGCTATCAACAGATAAAAAAAAAGGTAAGCATGACATTACTTTAATTGTGGTTATTGATATGTTCTCCATAACTCTCTTAAGTCTAAACAATCAACAAAACATTAAATCAAGCATGGTTTGTAATATTTACTGATTTCACTCACTGTGAAATTTATCTGTGAATCTACTATACTCCTGCTCAGTAGCCACCTTGTTCAACATATACCTAACCAATGCTTTCCTTTAAAATATCCTTCCTAAAGGGATTATCCATTGAAAAACTTCAGTAAATAGGAAATTCACAGTCAATAGACTATGAACGTTCCATTTTAGAAGGCATTCCATATGAGAAACTGAAAGCTATTTCTTTGCAACTGACACCACTGAACCTAGTTTTGTTCTCCAGGACAAAGCAAAACAAGCCTATTTCTCTTCTGCTTGGCATCCCTTCAAATAAATCCTTGAAGAGAACTATCACCCTCTCCCCTGAAGCTTCTCTTCTCCAGGCTAAAGAGCCTTTCTTCTTTTAAGCAGTCCTCACATGGCATGTTTTTACACTCCCTCATTAGAGATCGTGTAATGAGGGCAAAATTCCATAAGAACATCATATTCTTTATTCTAGATATAATCTTTCTATTAATTGCAGGTCATTAATTTTGAAGGGAGAGTTTGGGCTGCCATGTCATATGACCCATTTTTGTTTTCCATGAAAATCTCTGAAAATACAGGATTTCTTAAAATATTCATTTAGTTTGATTACATTTCTTTCAAGTTTTAGTTTTAGAATCAGTATTTTGAATCTCAAAGAAGGATTTCATATTCTTAATTATTAAATTTTAATCTCATTAGAGTTGACCCATGGTTTTGATTGTTTTATATCTTTTTGTATCCCAAATTTGTTATTTAGCATGTTAGAAATCCATCTCAGGTTCACATCTTCTGAAATCTTGAAAGTTTAATATGGCCCCATTCAAATCTTTGAAAATTCTATTAAATAAAATTCAGCCAAGGACAAAGTCTTTTGGCAACACACTGGAGACTTACTAGCTTGTAGGTTGACTCAGTTCATTGATTGTGATACTTTGAGTCAGACTAACTAGTTTTGAATCTACCTTGCTCTATTACCATTTAACCAACTTTAAACGTCTCTTACAAATAAAAATATTATGAATGACACTAGTCAAATGTATTGTGAAGATCCAACGTATATTTCATTCCCCTGATTAATCTCACTAATAACTTTGTTAAAACAAGAAATTCTGGAGTATCAGGTTTGGAAATGGAGAGATAATTAGTATTTTTAGAGATTGCAGTTTCAATGCAGTGATTAGGTCCAAAGCCAAATATTAAAAAATTGAGAAGTGAGGAAAAGAAGAAAAATGTAGACAGTAAGTATACATCCTCTTTTCTAAGAATCTGAGGGAGATATTAAGAAATATATAGGACTATAGCTTGAGGGCATGGTAGTTCTAGTGATGGTTTTTGTTATTTGTTTTATTTGAAGGATGGGGCATACTTGAACATATTCAAAAGGGGTAAGGAAGAATCTATGAGGATTTTGAAGATTAGAGAGCATGGGTAATTGAGACTGTAATTTGTTACAGAAGAGTGAATAGGATCAATTACACATGTAGGGGTTGACCTTGACAAGGAAAAGGGCCACTTTTTTTTTTCAGAGTCTGGGGTAAAAGAAAGGAAAATAAAACATGATATCAAAATGTCTGAGAAGAAGAGAACTGGAGACTCAAATTGTGTCAATTTTCTCAGTGAAGTAGGTGATAAGATCCTGAAATGAGAGAAAGGGGAGATATGTAGGTATGGGAAGTTCAAGGGAAGAAGAGAAAGTTTGAGAAGTATTGGAGATTAATAATATAGGCAACCAGTCAGGAAAGAATCAAAGATTCACTTTATGGCAGTGAGGACTCAATTAAATTGGGAGAAAATGAATTTATAATTGATCAATCAAAATGACTGAGATTTTCTCTGACTTCATCCAGCAGTTCATGTTTAGAAATATAAGAGATAGTTGAAGAGAATAATCCTAGATTGGGGTTTGGTATAGAATGAGCAGTTGGTTTGTATTATTATTCTACTGTAATAAGACTTCTATTTCCACCACTGTTGATCTCTATGTGAATCCCCTCCCTCATGTTCCTTGTTTTACCGACATGCACCCCACTTCTCCCTCTTTTGGGAGTCTTCCCAAGATGATTCATTCTCCCTGTGGTTTCCTTGATATACTCAAAGTCTGATAAGGATGAGGTGATCTAAAGTGTCAGAATTTTTTTAATAGACATAAATGCAGGTAAGGAAATAAAGAGAACAAGATGATCAATGGAAGTGAAATAGGAAATTTGAAATTCTCTGACATACTTCTTTTGAGTTAAAATATACCCTCTCATTGTAAAAGTTGTAAACGTAGAGATTTAAAGTTGGTTTACACTGAAATTTCAATACACAGTAAACATTTATTTAACATCTATTGGATGCAATACATTGTGCTATGTAGTAGGAACTTTACTAAATCAGGGAAGCAGAATCAGTCCTCAAAGGACTTGTGATTTGGAATGAGTAAAAACACATATCTAAGGAAATATCAATCATGTTCAATGTGATAAATACATAAAGTATGCTAGCAAATAAGATGAAGCAGAAATCTGGGAAGTCTTTATGGAAGGGACAACAATCAAGCTTTGATTTATGAATAGGTCATTTGTCATTCCAGAGGGAAATTGGGATGAGAACTTTCTGGGTGTTAGAAATGATATAAACAAAGATTTGAATTGGAAAAGACAGTATGGTAAGTAAACTATTTGGTCTATAGCGTGGTCTTCAGGAAGATTTAGTAGATAAAAGACTGGGAAAAGAGTTTGGAATCAGTATTTGCAGGATTTTAAATACCAAACTAAAAGGTTTTAGACATTATTTATTAGGCAATGGGGGAGCTGCTAAATATTTTTAAGAAGTGGAATAGTAGAATTGATATAGAAGATCTCAAAAAAATGGAAATATAGACAAAAAAAATCAATCTGGTAGCACTATGAAAGATACAATAGAAAAAAAGGTCAAAAATGTAAAAAATTGCAGTCAGTGAGAGGTATTCAATTGAGAACTAGTTTAATAAGCATTCATAAAGTGCCTACTGTATTTTATTCACTTCCAATTCATACACAAAAAGGAAAATTTATTACGACACAACCCAAATTCTATTGGAAGTTGGGGAAAATACAAAAATATTGATGATCATAAATATAAAAAGAATAATTATTAATATATGCAAGGCAGCTACCCACAAGATAATTTGAGGAATAGGCATTATTTCTTTGAGGTGGGAGAGACCAGAAAAGGCTTCAAAAGAATGGAGGATCCCATGACTCTTTCATATACCAGCATGTTTTTTTTTTTTTAATACCTAAATGCTTCTTTTGCTTTATTTATTTATTTATTTATTTTAAATAATTTATTTAGTCAATTTTGAAGATTACTCCTTGGTTACAAGAATCATATTATTATCCTCCCTCCCCTCCCACCACCCTTCTTGTAGCTGCCATGCAATTTCACTGGGTATTACATGTGTCCTTGAACAAAACCTATTTCCATGTTGTTGGTGTTTGCATTAGTATGTTCATTTATAGTCTACATCCGCAAGCATATCCCCATTGACCCATGTAATCAGCAGTTGTTTTTCTTTGGTGTTTCTACTCCCACAGTTTTTCCTCTGAAGGTGGACAGTGTTTTATCTCATAGATCCCTCCAAATTGGTCAGTTTGACTGCATTGCCACTAATGGAGAACTCCATTACATTTGATTTTACCATGGTGTATCGGTCTCTGTGTACAATGTTCTCCTGGTTCTGCTCCTCTCGCTCTGCATCACTTCCTGGAGGTTGTTCCAGTTCCCATGGAATTCCTCCACATTATTCCTTTTAGCACAATAGTATTCCATCACCAACATATACCACAATTTGTTCAGCCATTCCCCAATTGAAGGTCATCCCCTCATTTCCCAATTTGTTGCCACCACAAAGAGCACAGCAATGAATGTTCTTGTAGAAGTCTTTTTCCTTATTATCTCTTTGGGGTACAAACCCAGGAGTGCTATGGCTGGATCAAAGGGCAGACAGTCTTTTTAGCGCCCTATGGGCATAGTTCCAAATTGTCCTCCAGAATGGTTTGCTTAATTCAAAACTCTACCAGCAATGTATTAATGTCCCGACTTTGCCACATCCCTATGTTTGTCTTGGCAGATAAATTCCTAAGTATTTTATATTTTCTATGGTGATTTTAAATGGAATTTCTCTTTCTAATTCTTGCTGCAAGATGTGTTGGAGATATATAGAAATGCTGATGACTTATATGTGTTTATTTTGTATCCTGCAACTTCACTAAAGCTGTTGATTATTTCCACTAAGTTTTTGGTTGATTCTCTAGGATTCTTTAAGTAGACCATCATATCAACCACAAAGAGTGATAGCTTGGTCTCCCCATTGCCTATTTTAATTTCTTTTTCTTCTCTAATTGTTTCAGCTAGTGTTTCTAGTACAATGTTAAATAATAGAGGTGATAATGGGCATCCTTGTTTCACTCCTGATCTCATTGGGAAGGCTTCTAGTTTATCCCCATTGAAGATAATGTTTGCTGATGGTTTTAGATATAAACTATTTATTGTTTTTAGAAAAGGCCCTTCTATGCCTATACTTTCTAGTGTTTTCAATAGGAATGGCTGTTGTATTTTGCCAAAGGCTTTTTCTGCATCTATTGAGATAATCATGTGATTTTTGTTGGTTTGCTGGTTAATATGATCAATTATGTGTATTGTTTTCCAAATATTGAAACATCCTTGCATTCCTGGTATTAATCCTAACTGGTCATGATGAATAACCCTCATGATGACTTGCTTGAGTCTTTTTGCTAGTATCCTATTTAAGATTTTTGCATCTATATTCATTAAGGACATTGGTCTACAGTTTTCTTTCTCTGTTTTTGACCTGCCTGGCTTTGGAATCAGTACCATATTTGTATCCCAAAAGGAATTTGGTAGAACTCCTTCTTTGCTTATTCTTTCAAATAGTTTGTATAATATTGGGATTAGTTGTTCTTTGAATTTTTGATAGAATTCATTTGTGAATCCATCTGGAATTGGGATTTTTTCTTAGGGAGTTCTTTGATGGCTTGTTCAAATTCTTTTTCTGATATGGGGTTGTTTAGGTAATCTATTTCTTCCTCTGTTAATCTAGATAATTTATATTTTTGTAAATATTCATCCATGTCTACTAGATTGCCTTGTTTATTGCCATGTAATTGGGCATAAAAGTTTTTAACAATTGCCTTAAATTCTTCTTCATTAGAGGCGAGATCTCCCTTTTCATCTTGGATACTGTCAATTTGGTTTTCTTCTTTCCTTTTTCAAATTAGATTGACCAATGCTTTTTCTATTTTATTTGGTTTTTCAAAGTACCAGCTTCTAGACTTATTCATTAAATCAATAGTTCTTTGACTTTCAATTTTATTAATTTTTCCTTTGATTTTTAGGATCTGTAATTTAGTCTTTATCTGAGGATTTTTAATTTGTTCACTTTCTTATTTTTTAATTTGTAAGCCCAATTCATTGATCTCTGCCCTATCTAATTTGTTAATATATGAAATCAAGGATATAAATTTCCCCCTGAGTATTGCTTTGGCTGCATCCCCTAAGTTTTGAAAGGATGTCTCACCATTGTCATTTTCTTCAATTAAGTTGTTAATTGTTTCTACAATTTGTTTTTTAACTAACGAAATTTGGAGATTCATTTTGTTTAATTTCCAATTAATTTTTGATTTGCCTCTCCATGTACCCTTACTAATTATTATTTTCATTTAAATAATAATGATTATTTCATTGTGATCTGAGAAGGTTGCATTTTTTATTTGTGCTCTTTTGCACTTGTTTGCAATGTTTTTATGCCCTACATGGTTTATGTACCATGTGCTTTGGAAATGGTGTGTTCCTTTTTATCCCTATTTATTTTTCTCCACATGTCTACTAACTCTAATTTTTCTAAGATTTCATTCACTTCTCTTACATCTTTCTTATTTATTTTTGGTTTGATTTATCTAGTCCTGATAGAGGAAGGTTCAGGTCTCCCACTAGTATAGTTTTCCTATCTATTTCATCCTTGAGTTCCACTAGTTTCTCTTTTAGAAATTTGGATGCTATGCCATTTGGTACATACATTTTGAGAACTGATATTTCCTCATTGTCTATACTGCCTTTTATCAGGATATAATTACCTTCCCTATCTCTTAAATAATCTATTTTTACTTTGGCTTTGTCAGATATCATGATTATGACCCCTGCCTTCTTTTTAGCAGTTGATGCCCAATTGATTTGGCTCTATCCTCTTACTTTTACCCAATGCGTGTCTACCTTCCTTATGTGTATTTCTTGTATACAGCATATGGTATGGTTTTGGTTTCTAATCCATTCTGCTATTCACTTGTGTTTTGTGGGTGAGTTCATTCCATTCACTTTGAGAGTTATGATTACCAGCTATGTATGTCCCAGCATTTTGATTTCTACTCCTAGTCCTGCCTTTTCTTCTTTCACTATTTTCTTCTACATGAACATTTTGATTTTAATCAGTCCCCCTAATTCCCACCCTTATTTACTTCCCTTTCTACTCTCCCTCCCTTTGTATTCATCTCTTATTTTCTTTATAATCTTTTTAAACTACCCCCACCTTCTCCCTCCCTTATACTGCTTTCCTTCTGACCAGTCTGTTTGTTACCCTTCTACTTTCCTGTAGGGCTCAAATCAATTCTCTGCCCCAATATCTTTGATTTTTCTTTCCTCTTTGGGTCAATTTCAATGCATGTAAGAGTTGACTATTTCCTATCTCCAACCTCTTCCCGCTTCTAGAGTATTGATGTTCTCCCCCCTCCCTCCTTGAGCTTCTTTTTGACATATAAATTACCCCATTTTTTTCTTTTCACATTTCTTTTAGTATTAACCTCTTTTTAGCTCTTGTTTGCATATATATATGTGTGTGTGTGTGTGTGTGTGTGTGTGTGTATTTATGCATACATATATCTACATACATATTTATGTCTTGGCATTTCATCCTATACTGTTTTTCACTATTCCCTCTAAATTCTTGCTTCCCAGGTGATAATAAGAATTTTTAAGAGTTACCAATGACCTCTTTTCTTATAGGGATACATGTCATTTTAAGTTTTGGGGTCTCTTAAGAAAAAATTTTTTTTTTGGTTTCGTTTTCTTTTATCCCTCTTTCTTAATAACCTTTTGATGATTCTCTTGATTTCTGTTCCTTGGGCATCAAATTTTCTGTTCAGGTCTGGTCTTTTCTTACAAGTGCTTGGAATTCTTCTATTTTGTTAAATACCATACTTTACCCTGTAAGAATATAGTCAGTTTTGATGGGTAATTGATTCTTGGTTCTAGACCTAGTACCCTTGCTTTCCAGAATATAATATTCCATGCCTTTTTGTCCTTCAATGTAGATGCAGCCAGATCCTGTGTTATCCTCACTATGGTTCCATGGTATCTGAATGACTTCTTCTTAGCAGCTTGTAATATTTTTGCCTTGGTCTGGTAGTTCTTGAATTTGACTATAATATTCCTGGGTATTATCAGTTGGTGATTAAGTGCAGGAGGTGATCTGTGGATTCTTTCAATCTCCACTTTTCCCTGTTGTTCTAGAATATTAGGGCAGTTTTCTTGAATAATTTCCTGTACTATGATGTCCGGGCTTTTTCTTTTGTCATGGTCTTCTGGTAGACCAATGATTCTTAAGTTGTCTCTCCTGGATAGAATTTCTAAATCTTCTGTTTTGTGAATGAGGTGCTTCATATTTTCCTCAGTTTTTAAATTCTTTTGATTTTGTTTTATAGTGTCCTGCTGCATTATGAAGTCACTTACTTCTAGTTGTTATATTCTGAATTTTGTGAAGATTGGATTTAGTTACCTCCTGATTCGTAAGAATGAAGTTGCTTATTCTAACAACATCAGGGATGTTTTGGGAACTTTGCATTACTCCCCCCCTACTTTGTATACAAAATCAGAAATGTCTGTAATCATGCCTGAAGATTAAGTTTTTAGGAGGAAGGGCCCTTGTTAGAGAAATTGATGAATCAGAAACAGCTGACAGACTCCTGGGATACCCTAAGTCAAGCTTAGACTATGATTGGTGCAGGGGAGATGCAGGAAAGGGAGGTAGAATTGTCTGGGGTATTTTTTGCAGGGTTTTCTTTCAGCTTTCCGGGAGAGAGGCAGCTCTGGCTATCAGCGTGCTAAGAGTTCCAACATCTTGGTGTGGTGGCAGTTATTTGGGTTTTGGTGGTGAGTTTGCCCTTGAGCTAATTCTGGTTCAAGTATCTTGGCTGAGCCCTTTTGGAGTTCAGGCAGATTCCTTCCTCCTTTACTCTCCAAAACCTTATCTTCCTAGAGCCTCTAATTTTCCCCCTGGAACAAGCCAGACAGGAGAAATCCTACACCCTTTCCTTCTCCCTTCTTCTTAATTTCATTTCACTATATTAATTAAATTGCCTCAAATTTCTAGCTCCTTGGATATTTTTTTTTATTTGGGATATCCACAGCAACCAATAATTCATATAGTTTAGGTCACAATGCTAAAATTATCCTTTACAATTTTAAAGACTGGACTTCATTCCTGGCTTTTTGGTCATCCTTCTCCTTCTGGTCTGATTTTCTTTGGAGGTCATGTTTCATTGTTTCATCTTCTCTGCCTCATCTTTCATCTCCTTTGCCTCATTTTCAAGCTGATTAATTTTAATTTTCAAGATATTGTTTTCTATTTCCAGAAGACATATCCTGCTTTTTAAGTTCTTTTCCCAGTTGTCTTCAGCCTCTCTTAATTGTGCTTTGAATTGTATTTTGAATTATTCCAAAACCTGTATACAATTCACTGGGGTTTCTGTTTTTTTTTGTTGTTTGTTTGTTTGTTTTTTTGCTTGGTGTTCTCTCATCCTTTTCTGTTCCATTTGCTCTTTGTTCATTGGCCGTTTAGAAGCTGTCAATTGAAATTTATTTTTTTCTTTTTCTGTTGTTTGCTCATATTTACCCCTTCCTTACTCCCTGCAGTTGTCTGCATTCTTGCTCCTCTCATTTTTTTTTTGTTGGATTTTTGGTTTTATGTTTTTCTGTCAGCCTTCAACCTTGGATCTTAGTCAGCAAATTTCTCAGCACAGTCTTTAGGGCAGGGATGTTGGAGCTTGAGCTTCCATACCCTCTGAAAGCTTTGATGGGATTAAGTCCAGCTGGGTTGAGCTGGATGTGCCATGAGGCCAAAACCTTGGGAAGAGGGGGGTAATATGGAGTGTCTTCACTGCTGCAATGTGGGGTACAGATTTGCCCTCAAGTTACTCCCTCCAGACCAGCACCCTTGTCAGCCCAGAGGTTCCAGCTGCTGCTGGAGTCTTAGTGCACTAAGTGAGGGATGGGTCATGGGACCTTCCTTCTTCCTTCCCCTTAAAGCTTAGTGTTCTCAAATTCAGGTTTTTGAAGGGGTGTACCTTTTAAGTTGAGTTCACCAGGAGGGTTCCTTTGCTCTGTCTTGTTAGGTTTGATTTTCAGTCCCATAGGAGTATTTAGTTTGTATTCGGTAAGGAAGGGTTTTCAGAGGTCTGAACTTTTGTTGCCTCTATGCCACCATCTTGACTCCACCTCTCCCCATTTCCACTTTTCTCCCTTGCTTTCTATTCTGAAGCAGCAATAAGAAAGGAAAATGTTCCAAGCACAAGGGGTGCACAATTTAAAAGTATGGAAATGAAAGATGGAGGGTCATGTTTAAGAAACAGAGAGGAATTAAGTTTGTTTGGATGAGAGTTCAAAAGTCTAGATCATATAACATGAAGGCAACCAGATTATAAAAAAAAACAACAAAAAAACAATCGCCATTCAGATACTACTTGAGTGCAGGAGTTACTTTTTTTTTTTTTTACTTTTTATTCCCATAAAAGAACCAGGGGCTCTTGGCTACAACCTGTCATGGTATGTTCTCCCAGGATTGTCTTAGGCTGAGATACTTGCCAGGTTGTTAAGGAAGACCATCATTGACAAGTGAAAGTTGGATGCAGGAAGGGAGAACTAGAAAAACCAATTTGGTTCTTCTCAATCACCAAGGGTATTCCACTGGACCTTATAACTTCACCATAAAGTCATCTTTGTCAATAAGGAAATTGATGAAGTTCCACTTTAGCACATTGCCCAAAATACCCTTTCTTTTGGGTTGAATTTTTATCCACTTCCACAGAGGGTGGACATTGTAGCCATTTACTCCTCCCAAACTGGTTGCAGGGGAAAGCTAAAATCTGTAAACTAGTCTTTGCCTATCCAGCATGCAGGTCGAAAAGCTCAATGTAGTTTATGTCTGTCTTGTTTCACCGTGAAGCTACATTGGTGTCAATACAGACATAGTCCCTGTATTTACCCAGAGGACACTCTCACCAGCATTATCTATAACATAAAAACCTTCCTTAGAACTGGTACACCTTCAATCAAGATTGACTATATAACCTTAACAGGCTGCGGTCAGACTGGGACTCAGGCTTTCTCTCTTCCTCAAATTATTAAAAGGAGAGGCAGGTCGTGCATATTCTCAGATGGGCACCAGAAACTTAATACATGAGAGGAAGTATTATGAATTATTTCTCCTAACCCACACCCTTACTGTTTGCCATCACAAACTTGTTTGCATTGATTTCTTCAATTATAAAACAGAGATGAGTAACAGCATCTTCCTCCTAGTGTTGTTGTGAGGATAAAATTACATAATAATTAGTAAGTGTTTAGTACAGTGCCTAGCACATAGTCAACACTATGTAAATGTTAATTATTTATTACTGCCCTATGGTCCTGAGAAAGGACAAGATTTTATCTCTTTGTGTTTCTTTGTCTTTCTCAGTTCTAGGGATGGGCCACAAAATTCCCAATGGACCTATATGGAACTCCTCCAAGAACTTAAACCATGGCAGTCTTGGAGGCAGGATTGCAGGCTGAATATATAGCTTGCCTTTGTATAGCACAGAACCCTAAGAATCTTGGGTGCCTGGGATTCAAGCCCAATGGGGCTTTGTACTTGGAGTTTTATGAACCTGTCTTACATAGGGATTGTGATAATTTATCAAACTGAACTACTTTTAGGGGCAAGGCAAGGGTTATGACTCCCAGGTACGGGGCAAGTTGTATGTTTGTTCTTGCTATGCCTTTGAAGGAAAATGAATCCAGTTTGTAGATTGATAAGTGGAATTGGGATTCAAAGAACCCCTAACAATTGAGGGTGTTTCATACTTCAGGGTCAGAATCAACAGTAGGGAGTCTAAATACCTTCAACACCATAAAGAAAACCTCAGAATCCTGGGGAGGGGCAAAACATACTTGGCTGTTTACATTGATATCAAGCTTCTTTGCTGACATAAAATGTTTTGCCCATTCAATTATATACTGATTATGTATTCCACTCGATGTACTTCCCATTGAAAATCCTGTTATAACCCATAGACTACCGCAGGTCTCTGAGGTCCGGTTTTACTTGTCATATGTATTATAAACCCAGTTTTCAACATGTTAAGCTTGAGATTGTGAAATTTCTGGATTGAAACATAAATTAGACATTAGAAACCTACTTCTGGTGTTCAAGGAGGAAAAAGTCATGTTTGAAAATTAAAAAAAAAAAAGATGATTGAAATCATCTAGTGGATATGATCCTAAGGGAATGGGACTTTCTTATACATAAATTCATTTACTATATTTTTAATCACAGGTAAGTAACAGGACCAGTAAGAGTTTGAACTCTTAAATAAATCAAATATTTGCAAACTCAAGAATTAAACTCATTTCAAAGTCTGAAGTTGATAATCATTCACTAGTCATGTCTTTATCAAAATCTATAATCTAATTTCTTATTTCAGAGATAGCTTTAGATCTTTCAGGATGGAATGAAATCTTAGGCAATAAGAGAAAATACTAAAGCATATGTATTGCCTATGTATGCAAAAACTAGCTAAAATTAAGTATCTTAATGGCCAAGATCAATCATTTTGTGGTCAGTACAGGTTTGGTTTTTGTATTAAAGGTCCCTTGAAACTTTGAACGTTTTTCACAGATAGATATAGTCATTAATTTCCTTCCTAAATTTACTGGCCAATTCTTCACTTGGATCATACATCTACAGCTCAAGCTCAGCAATTTAGGAGAATAAGAATGATTTCCCTGGGTTCCTTTTGTGGATTTTTTTATTACTTCAAATAACATAAAGCAAGCAGGTTATGTTCTTCAAAATTAATTCTATGGGAAAAGCTTTTTGTGGCAAGTATTATGGAAATGAGCCCCTGTGTTCTATAGTAGTTGAGCCACTTTCAACAAGAGTCTTGTGTTTTTCTGAGTTATTTCCCTTTCTTCAACACTTGTATCAGTTTGGTAACCTCTTCATCAAACAAAATCATATCACTAAAATGCTACTACTTTTATAAGTTCTAGCTATGGAATTAGACATTTTGTTGCAGAGAGGAAATGAAAGTAACATTTATTCATGAAATAGAGTCTCAAGACACCTCTGAAGTATTATGGAACAATATAAACTTCTTTTGCATATCATTTCCCCTTGGTAAGGATACTTTAAAAGACCATACAATCAATGAAATTATCAAAAGTATAGTATATATAAAAATAGTAATAATCAGTTGTCAATACAGTTGTAAGAATTAAATAATATGAGGTTGGTTGTAGCTTAACTTTATTAAATCAAAAGTAGTAAGCAGAGGAAGGAGAGGGAAAAGTAGATACTTAACTGGGTAATCTGTGGCCGACATTACCCCCACTTCTTCCTAACCTCGCCCTATAAAGTCTTTTCTCCACTTACTGACTCCCACATGTCACATCTCAGGAGCCAACCAAGGTCTCTCAATTTGCCTGGGTTTCCTGGGGGTAGGGTGGGGGGAGGGGGCAGTACCTAGGAAATATTTCTACCTTCTCACAACACTCTTGACTCCATTGCATCCTCTCTCATGACTCTCAACTTCCCTTGGTGGTGGCTCTTCTATCTCAATTTACTCACTGGCATTTGGCCTCCAGGTGACATCAAGAGGGCAACAAAGGATAGAGAAATTCACTCTAGACACAGTTATTATAGAAATCCTTCTACCAATCATTATTGAGACCATAGAGAGTTCATGGAACAAAACTCAATACTATGCTTTATATTTAAAAATATTTCAAGTTATATTGATTTTTTTACTTTAAATCACATTCATTTCTAAAAATGATCTTTCTTCTGTTCTTTAGCTAGCATACCTTTCCTTTTGCCAAATATTTTTTTTAACTTCAGCAAATCCTACAGGTTTTTAAATAATATTTTTTTCCCTTACATGAAAAAACAATTTTTTCATTCATCTTTCAAAAGATTTCGAGTTCCAAATTCTCTCTCTCCTTTCCACACTCACTCCCTCCCTCCACTCTACCCCCTCCCAGAGATGGTAAGCAAGCTTATATAGCTTTAACATATTCAATCATGTAAAACATTTTTCTATATTAATCATTTTGTGTATGAGATCTCTAACAGCAAAAAAAGATTTAAAACCTGAAATATAATGTGTTTTGGTATGTATGTAGCCAGATTCCATCAGTTCTTTCTCAGAGGGCAGATGGCATTTTTCATCATGAGTCTCTGAGATTGTCTTACATCACTGTGTTGCTGAGAAGTAACACACCATTCATAGTTGTTCATCAAAAAATATTGCTGTCACTGTATGAATGTTCTGGTTCTGCTTACTTCACTTTGCATTGGGTCATGTAAGTTTTTTTATACAGATTTTTCTGAAACCATTCGTCTAGCCCTTTCTCCCTTTCTTATAATACAATGGTATTTCATCACAATTATATACCACAACTTAGTCAGCCATTCCTCAATTAATGGACAAGCCCTCAATTTTCAATTCTTTTTCTACAGAACAAAGAGTTACAAAAAAGATTTTTTGTTTAAATAGGCCATTTCCCTTTTTAAAAATTGTATTGGGATATAAATCTAGTGGTGGTATTGCTGGATCAAAGGTTATATACACAGTTTCAGAGATCTTTGAGCATGGTTAGATGTGAGGAGAATTATCTTAACTAGGATTCCTCTTCATATTCATGACTTAGTCTGATGTTCTTCTTCAGTTCTGTGGTCCATAGGGTCACAAAGAGTTGGCCATGACTGAATGTCCAAATACTAAGAACAGATTGCAGAGCAGGCCTAGGTCTTGATTGGTAGAGTCTCTCTTTTCTCAGAACTCTGCCAATGAAACAGCAATCAATAAAAAAAGAGATTCTTCCTGCATACTCTGTTATAGATAAATAAACATAAAAGACATCAGTGCTTGGTACTCATGTGAATTCTTGGAATTCTGGGCAAGCATTGTGAGGACTAGGATAGTATGGAACATAAAAAAGGTTATGCCAGCATAACCTCAGGAACATGGCTTTTGATTTTACCTGCCCCCATCTATGTACCCCTATTCTCTGAGATGCACTTGGCATCTTTGACCCACAGTTAGAGAACCACTAGCTCATAGAAGACAGAGCCTGATACTGATGCCATTTCCTGGGCTACCCTCTGAAAAAAAGAGCAACATGGTTTGGTCAATAGAGAGCTAGCCTCAGAGCCTCCCAGATATGGGTTCCAACCTGACTTCTGACACATTCATGGATTCACGACCTGGGGTAAGTCATTTAGACTTGGTGTACTAGGCAGCTATGAGTGAAGAAAAGTGTAATGCTGCCCTGGCTAAGGAAGGTTCCTCATATGAGAATTTTTTATACCAATGAAATCATAAATTCAGTCCCTACATTATCCTCTAAGTAAGACATTCTAGTTCCTTCATTTTAATGTAAGATGTTTTAGGGCACAGATTGACTCTCCTCTTTCTTTCTATCTCTAGTCTTGGCATCATCCTGTCTAGTACATACATAACAATTACTTAATAAATTCCTATCCTATTAAGACAACAAGGTGATGCAGTAGATAAAATGTTGGACTTAGATTCAGAAAGACCTGGATTCACATTCTGCCTTCAGTACTTACAGTTCACTGAGATTCAGTTTCCTCATCTGCAAACTAGGGATACTATCACCCACTTCTTAGGGTTGTTACGAAGATCAAATAAATAAGAAATATATGTATATAGACATAGATATAGATGCTTTAAAGGCTTTTAATTGCTATACTAAAGCTAATTATTATTATTGTTGGTTAAATGATTTCTAGGCTACATCCACATTCTAGAATATCTATTTTTATGCCTATTTGAATGAGGAGGAGGAGTTTGAGGTAAAATTCCGACAAAAGCCTGATATACTAATCCCAACACTTAGAGGAAGTCTTTGGTTATCAAGCCATATTTTAGATTACTTTCCTTTGCAAAAGGGTTTAAGCTACAGATGTACAGATCTCTCAGGTATCCGATATTCTCAGTGTTGCTTCTAGATCATAGATGACAGTTGTAAGAGGAATGAAGATGCTTGGTACCCAGTGTGAGAGTTCAGCTCTCCCTGCTGGCCAGTATTTTCCCAGGATAACACCATCATTTGTTTCGATTTGATCAGTTTTAAAAAATGTTGTTATCTACTATATGCCATGCCAATAGTGCTTTGTGTTGAATTACCCTACAAGTTAGGAAGCAATATGGAGGCAGTGGGAAAAGAGAGCATCCTTTCCTTATTAAACAAGGTCACCAAAATACCTGCCTGGAAGGCAGTAGACTGAGCCTTTTCCCAGGGAGAGAAGCTAAATTTCATTCTTTCTTTCCAGGGCATAGGGTTAAATTCTTCATTACTTTAAAGTCCTAATTGAGTGATTTAAGTGCACATGCTGAAGAAGATGGTGATATTCTGTGCAAACTTCCAAGAAGTGTAAGATTAACCCCCATCCCTACTTGTACTGTATGTCACATGGTCACATTAAAAGATTTTATTGTTCTTCAGCTAAAGATTTTTTTGAGGCCTCTAACACTAAACTTGAATTATTCATGAGAGATCATTATTTATTCATTAGTTCCAAAGCAATCTGGCTTTCTTCAAGTACCTGCACTCTGTTGTTTCTCATAGGAAGATGTGTTAGGACACTGGCTTTATATGAGATGTGCTAAACCAAAGAGCGGCTTCTAACCACTTAACTTAGCACTGCCACTTAAAAATAGGACAAACTGCAGGGGAATATATAGGGAATCAAACAATGGCAATCCAATCGGAAATAGAGCCAAGGCTTTATTTCCTGATGGATCAATAGCTCACTTGTTAGAACCTCTCTTCTAGTGTTTATATACTACCTGACACCTGAGACCCTAAAAAGAGATTCATCCCTCAGGCAAAGGACTAGATAAATGTCTAGGGTTTCTTCCAGCACTTTGATTTTATGAGTCCAGGATTCTGGAAGTCCCATTACCACATTGGGCTTTGTTTCCCTCAGTTATAAAAAGAGTAGGTTCTATAAGATAATTTCTCAAGTCCCTTCCACTCTGTCATTCTATTCCTCTGTGTTCTAAGTATAAAGGAAATGAAAAAAAAAAAACCTTAGTTCAGAATAGACCTAGAAGCTCTTAAATTAGGAAAATTCTCAGTCTGTGACTTGAGAGTAACACTCAAGAATACTAGGAAAATCCTCTATTGAACAGTGAACTATAATGCTTGGAAGCATTGCGATCCAGGGGAATGATGTAGTTTGGCAATGAAGGAAAGCAGACAGTAGCTATGGGGTGAGGGATTACTGGAGATATTTAAAATTAAAGCAATTTACTGTATGAGAAGAAGTAATGTCTCTGATAGGAATCCATGAAAGCCAGTGTGGCATGGTGGACAGAGAGACAAGCAACAAAACCAAGATATGGATTCAAGTAAGTTTGCAGAGGACAAGTATTGTCTTTTTGTATCTCTAAGACTTAGCAAAGTCATTTGCACATAGTAGATGTTTAATATATGTCCATTAATTGATTGAAGTTTAGTTTCTGGCCACATACTGACTGTGTGATCCTAGACAAATTAGTCAATCCCTCAATGTTCTAGGAAGCAATTTGACTGTCAAGTCATAGAGACTTGCACTGGTAGAAAGAGTTCTCAGGAGTTCCCTAAACCAATGAAATCACAGGTTCAGCTTATGTTACTCAAATAGGTCTAAGAAAGTGAGGCTAGGAAGAGTCTGAAAGAACACTCAAAATGTCAAAGATCTGTAATTTCATCAAATATTTGGGATTATCTCCACTAACCAGCTTTGAATTTAGCAGATAGGTCTTTGAAAGCATGAAAGTATGTGAGGTTACATCACTTATCCAGAGTTGCAAATAGTATTGGTTATATATCAAGGCCTATGATGGCTCCATTAAAAGACCACTAATTAAAGGATAATACTTCTGCTGGTTAGAGCATATCTAGAGTATCTTATGTTCAGGAATATATACTTTAAGAGGGGAATTTACAAAGTAGAGCATGTTCAGAGGATAAGGACCAGGATAATGAGGATTGAGGAGAGAAGTAAGAAGGAAGAAGGAAAGAAGAAAGGAAGGAAGGAAGGAAGGAAGGAAGGAAGGAAGGAAGGAAGGAAGGAAGGAAGGAAGGAAGGAAGGAAGGAAGGAAGGAAGGAAGGAAGGAAGGAAGGAAGGAAGGAAGGAAGGAAGGAAAGAAGGAAAGAGGAAAATGGAAAGTTGGAGGGAGGAGAGAAAAATTAGATTCCTGGAAGGAAAGAAAAGAAATGATGGGAGATCGGAATGTGTTCCTTGACTTCAAATATTTTGATGACTCTTATTTAGAAGGAATCTACCTATTCTGTGTAGTCCCAAATGACAAAAGGAGGACAAATGAGTACAAATTATAAGACAAATTTAAACTTAATATAAAACAAAACATCTACCTTAAAATAATGTAATGAAATTCAATAAAATTGATGAAACATTCACAGACATGACTTAGGATTCAGAGGACTTGCCTTTAAAATACCATTTCTGACCATTACATATTATATGATCTAAGTCAAATCATATCTTTCCTTAGCCTCACTTTCCTCTTCTGAAAAAATAAAGGGCTTGTACTAAATACATTTTGAAGGGCTTCCAGCTCTAAACCTGTGAACCCAATTCTTTCTTCAGGGTTCTGATAAGGAGAGTGTTCAGTCATTTCCCTCATTCTACACTCTTTAGCAAGGAGGCTTGGCTAGGTCTAGCAATTTCCCCCTTTCTTTTCATGTCTCTGGATGAAAAAAGAATCCTTCATTCTCTGAACTTCCAAAAGTTTCCCTCACCTGTGGCCTTTCTTATCTGACTATAACATCCATTTGCTATCATTTTAGTGGTTCTAATCTTGGAAATTATCTTTTGTCATTAACCAGCCTTTTGTACTCTGGTTGGTTTGCCTCAAAAGTTTTCACTATACATATATAATGCTTGATACCGCTTGATTTCTCAAATATATTATATATATATATATGTATAAATATATACATATATATGTGTGTGTGTGTGTGTGTGTGTGTGTGTGTGTAAATAGCCTGACATTAAGGACCTGCTAATTCTGGAGGACATACAATTTCAGAATCACAACTTCTGAGGCATCTTTATTCTGAGGTCTGAGCCTGACATCAGCATGATGCTTCTGCCATTCATTCTGTGCTGAGGTTTAATGGTTAATTAGACAGGTCAATGAAGAGAGGGGCAAATTTTTCAATCTAGTCTCTGACACTTAGTATCCATATGCCTTTGGACCAGTTGTTTAACCTCTAAATTTCCTTGTCTATAAAATGAAGATAATAATAGCACCTGCCTCCCAGGGTGGTTATGAAGATAAAAATGAGATAAAGAACTTTTCAAATGGAAAAGTGCTACATAAATGCTATTTATAATCATCATCAACATCAACACATACTTTCTGTTCAACTACCTGCCTGTTGCTGGTTTTCCTATTAGATTTATGTTTTTAGACCTTCCTGATTCACAGGCAAGATACCTACAATAGCACAGGCTATGCTTTTCTGTCAACGATAATCTCAAACTGGTAAAAATTGCTCTTCGAGAATTTCCCCGTCATAGTACTCTAAAAACTCACGTGCTAGATCATTTCATGATGATTTCTTGCCACAAGCTCTTTATGCTATGGCACATCCAATCTCTATATTCAGAAAAGTTTTATCTAAAGTCATAGATACATAAAACCTTCCCTCTTATCATTGAATGAGTCTGTCACTGTCATGGGCTGGATATGGGTGCACTGATAGTCTCATTACCTTTTCCTTCTGACAAACAAAGAGATATGTTCTCTGCCTGTGTCTACCTTCTCCTAAGCCTAAGAACTTAAGAAAGCACTATTGCTTCTGGATGACTGTCTCTCAAGCTCCTCAAACCTTTCTTATGCTTCTGTCACCTCTTAACTAGGTTTGATCAGCCAAACATTACCAAGTTGAAAGGGAAAAGCATTTATGTCCTTGATATATGTCGTATCATCTTTCAGTCATTATTAATGGATTCTCACCTATTTTTTTCCTTTCTTCATCATCAGGAGAGGACCATGACACCGGAGGTATTGTATAAATCTGGACATCACATAATCATTGTAGAATATTGCCTATTGTAGAAAGAAGTAGTAGAAAAATACTATGGAATCAAGCTAATCTTTGCAAAATAATAAAATGCTTTAATCTTGGCACTATAATTTATAAGCAGCATAAACATCTTTGCTACTCTAAAGTACAACCAGGGACAAAACTGAAATGAAATCATTCCTAGCGATTATTTTTAGTATCTTGAGTTTCCCTTTGAAGGTACCAAATTTGCTTTAGTGCATCTCAGCATAGTTTAGTTCCATTCTTTCACACACACACAAAAGAACAAAAGGTCCCTAACTTGGAATCACATTCTCAAGCTCAGATGCCTATTGTACTTGAATGTTTTGTATGTTGTGTCTTGATGAGAAACCTTGTTCACTAAGACCTATTTTTTAGTCCTCCTGCTTTAATTCCACTCTCTTTTAACAGTTGGCCCTGAGGAGGAGGCCCATGAGGTATGTGTGCTCAGGGAATTGTTTTCATTTCCTTAAAAATATAAATATCAAAAACAATACACACTAGAGATCTTACCAGACGATAGCATTGGTCAAAACATGAGCTCATGGCTTCAGTGAAAAGCAAACAATGCAACTAATGACTAACTTAGATTCTGTTTTTACAGAAAAGATAGTGTTTGAGACTCAGATCAGATTTCTCACTAAACTGACTTACACCACCCCAGGAGCAATCTTAGGGGAAGAATTTAGTCTCATTACTGACCACTTATGTCAGGGGGAAAATTATTATGAAAAATAGGAACCTATTTCCAAAGTTCACCATTAGGCTAAAGATGTAACAGGAAGAAAACATTAGTGACTTGAAGCTCAACTTACCAATTGTTCTCTTTGGTGGGAATGAGCATAGAGACTCAAAGCATTTGTTACTCTTACAGCAAATAACTGAGGTGCTGGCTTCTTGACCCCACTCGGGTACCCGTGGATGAGGGAAAGAAAAATTTCAAGTCAGATCCACAAAATGTGTTTTTTGCTCCTTTTCCTTGGTGGATAGTAGCCCTCAGGCATCAAGAGCATAAGGTATCCTGGTTTCTCCTTTTCTCAGCATGAGAGTCAGAAATGCTTTCAACAATCTCCTGTCCTTAATAGCTTTCTTTTACCCACTTTTTTTGTCCAAGCCCCAAAGCAGCCATTAAAAGCCACCATCATCTATCCAGCTCCAGAAGCAGCAGAGCAAAGGGCTGAGGAGAATTGTCAGCTGCTGGAGCAATGCCAGAGAGTCAGCACCTGGTTCTCTGCATCTACTCCATGATGAATTAGCACATGTGTCCCAAGGTCATTTCAGGTTTAGAAAACTACTTATGACATAGCATATAGATTGTACATTTATGGTGTGCGTGCATCACACATGTGGCTATGTGGGAAAGCGTTTACATATTTTATGTTCATGATTATGCGTGGACATATGTATGTGATATCCCAGAATCAAACAGAATCTTGGAATTGAAAGAGACCTTAGCAGCCTTCTTGGATAACCCATACAAAAAAGGAGTCCCAAATATAACACTCAGTGAGTAGATGTATTAGTGGAATATTAAGTTTATACACATGCACATATCTTCCTTCTTTGTATGTATGAATGTATACACACATACACAGACTCAGCCCCAAAGCCACCTCCTTCCTGAGACTTTTCCTGATCCCTCAAGCTGATAGCCCCTCTTTCTTAAATCACTTAAATTATTACCTACATTTTTAGATGCACTTATTCTGTATGTATGTATATATCTCAATATTATCTATATTGTCCTCTAATAGAATATATGCACCTTGAAATCAGAGATGTTTTCAATTTTTGTCTTTATATCTCCATGCTTAGCATTGCTTGGCACATAGTAGGTGCTTAAAATGCATTGATTGATTGGTATAGTCATAATATACAGATATGGACAAATAATTAAATAAGTGATAGAACATTGTTTAGGAATACACATTTATTTTTCTGTGTTAAAACGCATAAATAACAACATTTATTGGAGTATCTATCTATATATCTATGATTAAGGTTGGTTTGCAGGCATACCACTATACCCCACTATGTACATGCATACATATTACCCACTTTCATCTTGTCTTCCATGCTCATATTGTCCAGGCTCTTTGTTGGAATTTAAAAGTTTCTCAGGAGGTGACTGAATTCTTTCAACTAAGCATTCTGAAATGCACAGAAGAAACAAGTCATTCCTCAGTTGACAAATGATCAAAGATATGAAAAAGTACTTTTCAGATGAAAAAATCAAAACTATCAAAAATCATATGAAAATATTTTCTATCACTCTTGACTCAAGAAATACAAATTAAAATAACTCTGAGGTAACACCTCACACCTCAGACAGGCCAATAAGGCAGTAAAGGAAAATGATAAATGTTGGAGGGGATGTGGCAAAATTGGGACACTAAGGCATTGTTGTGAACCATCCCAACCATTCTGAAGGGCAATTTAGAACTATGCCCATAGGGCTATAGAACTGTGCATACACTTTCATCCAGTAACAAAACTACTAGGTCAGCATCCCAAAGAGTCTTAAAAAGGAGGAAAGGACCAACTAATAAAAAAACATTTATAGAAACTCTTTTATGGTTGCAAATAATTGGAAATTAAGGGAATGTCCATAAATTGGAAAATGGCTGAACAAAACATGAAGATTATGTTGGAATATTATTGTATTATAAGAAGTGATGAGCAGGACAATTTCAGATAAAGCTTGAAAGACCTACATGAATTGATTCGAAGGGAAATAAGCACAAGCAGGAGAACATTGTACACAGTAACAATATTGCATACTATGAAATACTTAATTATTTCCAGCAATATAATGATTCTATTCAATTCTGAGGAATTTGTGATAAATAATGCTATCTACTTAGAGAGAAAGAAGTGTTAGAGTCAGAATGCTGATCAAAACATACTATTTTTCACTTTAGTTTTTGTTTTTATTTAAAGATTTTAGTTTTCTATGAGTATTCTTTTATAACAATAACCAGTGTAGACATATATTTTGCATTATAATACATGTATAACCCAGAACAGATTGCTTATCGTCTTCAGGAAGGGGGAGGGAAGATAGAGATGAAAACAAATCAGATATTATAATTTTTGGAAAATGTATGTTGAGAATTGTTATATCACGTAATTTGGGGGAAAAAAATTAAAGGAAGAAGAAACTTCTTCTTCCTAAAGAAAAGAATTTGGTCAGTTAGAACCCAAATAAACTCCCTTAATTTGGCCAATATCAGCATTCTTTTCCAGCACCAACAAAATTCAAAATTTGCTGGTCTGACAAACTACACATTGAAGTCATTTACCAGAGAGACCATTATTTTAACTTTCTCAAGCCTATTCAAGCACTGAAGCAAAATCCTCAATTCATATTCTGCCTAATTTTCATAAGCCCTAATTGCTTTCCAGGAAAATACAACATATATTCTTATTTGAGAACTAGAAAATCAGGAAGGAATCAAATTCTTGATTTGTACCAGGCAAAAATGTCTGGACTCCAAGGAAACTATATCTTTGGTCATTCCCTAGGTTAAGGTACACTCTCTTTGGGTAAATATAGCGAATGCCAGGTGATCTAACATTTTATAGATATCTGAATCTCTTAGGCAGTTGAAACCTCCAACATTCTTTCCTTATCATCCATGACAGTCTAGGACCAAAGTAGCTTCTCAGGGATTGAGATAAAAGAGCATCATGTTGCTGTGCCCTCACTGACATTCATTAAAATGCCATATCTATGTCAACGTATAAAATGCAAATGCTACCTAAAATGAGACATCTCCAAGAGCAAGTCTCCTTTCTTATACTTAGTAGTGTTAAATTCTTGAGTGTCATCAACAATGCCAGTAAAGCCATGGAGTGCAACTCAAAGAGTTTGAGTCCTTTCTGATTTTCCAATTTTTTAGCAAGAAAAAAAATCTACTCCAGAAGTGTCATGTTATTCAATTTAGTTTTAGCCCAATCTAGAGACACTTTCTGACTCTTCAAAATCTCACACTTCTGTCATCCCTGAATGATGCCAAATAAGCATCTCCAGTGGGTCACCTAGCAGATGAATTCTCGAGTCAATGGAAAAAGTCTCATTTTTAGAAATAAGTGGTGTTCTTTGTAACTGTTTTTTAAATACCATTTATATGTCTGCATCTTTAAGTCCAATATGAAATTTGGTTGAATAAAATGTTATAAAAAAGGAAAGGAAGCCAAGGATATGAACACAAAACCAGGCACATAGTAATTTTTACAAACTACTTTTCCATAGGAAATCTGGCTAAAAAATAAATCTTTCCACTGTTTTTGTCTGACAGTCTAAAAGCACCGTTACAGCTAATTGCCTAAACTCTACTGCCCTTTATAAAGAATTCCTTTTTTCCTTTCACAATTGTCAAAAAATGAAATGAACTCAGAGTCTCCAAATACTGATGTTAATATCTATTAAGACAAAGAAATGCCTGGAGTTACCCTTAACATTGTATTTTTAATACTTACAGTCCTCAAGTACTACAAAAGGCTTTAGATTTGTGAGTTTGTCACAGGGAAATTAGATGATGAGAATTATAGCAGGCATCTAAACACTGGACTTGTTGTTTTTACTGTCTTACATTGCATGTTAATTATCTGGAAGGGATAAGATTTGACCTGAAGAAAAAGCAATTAGATGGATCGCCTACCAATGAACTATTTCTTTTTCTGTACTTACATAGTCTTGACTCCTATCCAGACAGTTAATCATCTGCTTTAGTCATTTTTGCTATTGTTGTTGCTGTTGTTTGGTGGGGAGAGAAGGATTAGGTGAATTAGAAAAAGTAAAAGGTAGAAAATAGAAGTTCTGGGAAATGAGGTAAAATATATCAATGATAGAAATGAAAGATACAATGAATTATGAAAAAAAGTTACACTCAATTAGAAGTAGAGCAGATTTATGGCCACCAAAAATTAATTTGTAATTTATTCATTCATTCCAATGGTAGACAATAGGATATAGTGGATAGAGACCTGGTCTCAGAGTCAGAAAGATCTTGGTTTGAGTCCCATCTCTGACACAAACTAGCAGAGTGACCTTAGGCAAATTACTTGGGATGAGGGGAAAACAAAGATCCTTCTCTGATTCCCAGGCAACTCTAAAATTGTAAGATTCAGAAAAGGTGTCATTTTGAATTGCTCAAGAGAGTTTCCTCATATATAGGAAACTCCACTACTGTTATCTTATCTATTGCTCCTTTTTCCCACAAAATATATTTATTGAGTATTATCTATATGCAAAGTAATTTCCTAGACCGTAGAGGAATTTGAACTCCTTGAAAACAAAGAGTGTTTGCTTTATTTTGTTTCTGTTTTTGCCTTTATATTTGTATCCCTGGTACATAGCACAATGCCTAACCAATATTGTGAACTTAATAAATACTTCTTAAATTTATTTTTAAAAAAGACATTGTCTTTGTCCCTATGGAGCACAAGGTCTAGTTGGAAATATACAATTTCATTTAATTAATTATAATATAATGGATTGGTACAAAAATAAGTATGAAAATTGTTGCAATATTTTAGGAAGGAAGATATTTGAACCTGGAGTGTGAGAGAAGGTTTGGTAGAGAATGTGGCATATGTGTGATGATATTTCATCTGAGCATTAAAGGATGAACAAAGTATTACCTAGGTGGACTGGAAGAGGAAAATGTGCATTCCTGATGAGAAGAACTATGTGAGTATGGAAGTAGGAAACTTCAGGGTACATCAAGACAAAAAAAAATATTCAATTTTGCTACATCAAGGGAATATGTATCTTTTAATACTAGAAATTCATATATCTGAGACAATATGAATTTAATAATTCAATAATTTTAATAGGCATCAATTATCATTGCCACTTGTCACCTAGCATACCACCTGATGGAAAATATTTGACATTAGAAGCAGTATTCAGGTGGTAGAATTCTATTAGCCTGCTTGTACCATTTGTTGTCCTTCAATTGTTTCAGTCAAGATCCTATTTGGGAATTTCATGGCAAAGATATGGGTGTGTTTTTTCCATTTCCTGCTCCAGCTCATTTTGCAGATAAGGAAACTGGGACAAGCAGTGACTTGCCCAGGTTCTCACAGCTACAAAGGGTCTGAGGTCATATTTGAATTCAGGAAGATCAATCAGCCTTTGAGAATCCCTGACCAGATCTCTATCCACTGCTTTTCCTAGATATCCCCTGCCTTTTTGCTTAATGATTAAAGACTATGTTAAAAAAATCCTAGGTAGATCTCATATGCATGAAGAGATTTCATGGCAAATAAAGCTGAAATTTAGAGATAAATAATAGAGATATTTTAATACTAAGAGAAGGAGTTTGAACTTTTCCCCATCAACCCTCAAGTTGGGCACTTTTAGAAAATAGTGTTTATGCAAAACTGGGCATACTGGAAGGCAGAGATTCTTAATCTGACTTTTATGTCACCGACCCCTCTGGCAAATTTGTTTTTAAATGTATAAAATATGTAGAATTATGAAGGAAACCAATTACATTGAAATTTTTTCTTCATAAAGAAATGATATATATGTACATATATTCATGTATATAATATACACATACACACATAAATTACACACACATAACCTATTAACTACATACATGCACATATTTGATTATATACATATCATGTGTGTACTCAAATATGAATATGTACACATTGGGATCTCTCTATAAATCCTTCAATTAGGAACCACTTTTTTGATGCTATACCTCATATAGTTTCTATTGTCTTGGTCAGTTAAAAAAATAAGCCATGACCTTCATGCTCAAGAAACTGCTTTGATTTTTTTTCCTTTTAAAATAATAATTTATCATTTACTATCTATATGACTTGGGCAAATCACAGTTTCTCAATGCCCCAATTTTCTCATCTGTATTTTTTTTCAAAATTGTAATAAATTATATAGTACATCCCTTTTACCACTAAATCCTTTGATCCTATAACTTTGTCAATCATTTTATTCTGGGGAGGAAGAACACAAAATTAGTTTTCTTTTTTAAAAATACTGTTCAACATCATTCATCACTTTTGTAAATTGCAAATCAAAAGACTGCAACCTGAATGACATTGAAAATGAACACTATTTTAACTACTAATTGGACTCTCTTAAAATAGAGTTAATGGTTTGATTCTTAATATGAACAGGTGGTTTCCACTCTGATCCATACTTTACTATGAACAATTTAAAAAAAAATATTCTAGTTTGACTTTAAAGAAGAAGACAATTATACCCCTGTAATTTGGACTAGATTTGAACTGAGAACATAGGTTTTTACCATGAGTTTGTAGTAGATAATGAGTGAGGCACAATTAAAGAAAACTAGCATAAATTTAATTTTATTAATTTAAACAATCACACTAAAACTCATTTATTCAAATAAATGTTCTCTTTCAAAGTAGTCATCTTGGGAGTGTATATAGTTATCCCAATGGAGCTGCCACATCTCTGAATGCTTGGGAAAATTTGGCATCACTTTTATAGCCTACAGCACATTCTTCTGAATATCTGCAACGATGGCTGAGATTCATCCACTGAGAATGGATTTTTGGAACCAGTCAAAAGTCATTTAGAGACAAGTCTTAGGAGTAAGGCTATGAAGAAATACCTCTAAATGCTTTTCTGAGTGAAACAGGGTGATGCTGAAATGAAATGAAACCTTTTGGAGTTTCTCTCTGAGGCATGAACTAGCCATCTTGAATCATTTGATTTCACTGTGCTCCCTATTATTTTATTCTGTAGTACAGGTACAAGAAAGAAAAAAAAAAATATATATATATATATGTAGAGGTGTGCAACAGGGAAAAAGAGATTATGGTACATTTTCTTTTGACTTCCTCAAAGAAAGGAAAGACCCCAAGACAGAGTTGATGAGTTAAATGTGTGCCAAAGGGCTTTGGCGCTACCAGCTCCACAGAAGAAATAAACTTTGGATAAATGAAAAGGGGGAATCTAGGAAGGAACAATGCCTAACTTCATTTTCCTTTTCCCTAAGATTGATATTATCCAGAATAATAAAATAACTATTTTATTATTATTATTATTATGTGTAAATAATAATAATAATAATTATTAAAATAACTAGTTAATATCTGATCCAACTTACTCTGAGCAATAGTTCTCTATACATGTGAATATCATATAAATCAAAATATCTTTATAACTTTGGATAAGAAATCTATCTGAGTCACAATTTACTAATTTTTAAAATCAGAAGTTCACTCAAAATTATTATTCCTGTGGTCTAGATTCCTCTCTCCACACCTGGAGATGAGGAAAGGTAACATTTAGTTAAAAATCATTCTTCAACCCTCAATTGTGGGCATATTCTTTTAGGAATCTGTGTAAGTATAACTGAAGGTGTACACCAAATCTTTGTCCTGGACCTTCTTTTAGCTATCTTTACTCTACATCAATGGGTTCATAAGGTCCCATGAGTATAATTATCATCTCTATGCAAATGGCAATTTTTGAGTCCCTCCTTAGTTTCCAGGCTCATAGCATCTTTTGGAAAGCTCAAATTTGATGTCTCACTGACATCTCAAACTCAACATATCCAAAATAGAACCCCCTATTTTTTTACCCATCTACCTGCTTCTCTTCTCAATACCTGGATTTCTTTTTTAACAGAAGCACCATTCTTTGTTACCCTCACAACCCCAGGGTCAACCTTGACCCTTCTATTCTCACCTCACATATCCATCATTGGCTGATTCTTGTCAATTCTATTTTCAAAAGCTTGCTCACATTCAACTCCCATTCTCTCTTCTCACATGCTACAATCTAAGTTAAAGTAGTCTACTGAAATAAGCTTCTAATTGGTCCTCTGGACTCAAGGGTCTCCCTCTTTCCAGTGCATTCTCTGTACAAATGACCAAGTTTTTTTTTTTTTCTTAAAACACAGATCTAATCATATCACTCACCTACTCAAAAATCTCCTTTTACCTCAAAACACAGATGCAAATTCCACTGGCTTCCTTTAACCAGCTCCAAACTACCTTTCTAGTCTCATCCATCCATCCAACATTCTTCCCAACTCTAGGTCTCTGTCAAACTGGTTTTCTCTATCCTTCACAAACTGGCACTATTTACTCTCCTTCACAAACTGACATTCTGTTTCCCAACTCTACCTTTGAATTTTCTGTCCCCCATGGAATGTATTTTCCTCATATTTACCTCATAGAGTACAGAATCTCTACTTTCCTTCAACGTTCTGCTCAGTATTGCTTTTAATCTTCTCTTCCTGCCCTCCCTACCACAACTACCAGTGCCTTTTTTATTGCCTTGTGCTTATATGAATCAGTTTTGGACATAATTATTTAAGAATATATTATACTTTAAGCTCTTTGAGGGGAGAGGCTTTTTCACTTTTGTCTTTGCCTCCCAAGTACTTACACAGAGCCTTGAGTCTAGTCCTTCATAAATGTATATTGATTGATTAACAGATGAAGACCGAGATTGGTCCATTACCTTTTTAGGCCTTTCCCAAGATCCCCTCTGAGATAGAGGCACCTGAATTCCCCTCTTTGCTTTATCAGAACCAGCATTTCTAACTGGAGAACTGAATTCCTGCTGTTAGGAAAAATTAATAAGACTTCATATCAGTTTGTATACTTGCTGTTAATTATCTTAATCTTCTTTAACTGCTTGTAATGAAAAAAAAAGCCTTACTCAACTAAAAAGGTAATTGGTCAATACTGAGGTTTTAAACAGGTAAGAATCCTAAACTGTCTCTGAAAGCACTTCCTAAAAAAAGAGTTCAAGAAATATTTGGGAAAAGGGCAGGTCCCCATACATCCATTTGGATGTACACTTTTAAATCTATTCCTTTATTTTAAAATATCATGGACAGTTAGGTGGCTCAGGGAATAGAAAGTTAGATCTGGAAATGGGAGGCCCTAGATTCAGATCTTGTGTTGCATACTTTCTACCAGGGTGACACAACCCCAATTGCTTAGCTCTTATAATTCTTTGGCCTTGGAATCATTATTTATTATTGATTCTAAAATGGAAAGTAAGGGTTTAAAAATATCATGACTTGATCATCATATCTATTATCAGAAAAAATCTATGACTTTCCACCTCTCCTACTTTCCTTCCCTTCTAACAGATCAGGGGCAAGAAACCCATTCAATCTACTTGATTGTCTATATGGACCGGATAAGAGAGGAACTGATTTCTCTATTCCTTCTGGTTTGAGAGAAGACTAGACTCCTTCCTCCTAAGATTGTGCATGTCTTTCCCTGTGCCCTGCAGACCCCTGGCACTGTCTTCAGACCTGCTGACATAATTGGAGAATCCAGAGCCTTGCCATATGGCCCATTCCAGCCCTTTTAGAATGTCTAGCTTTCCTTGTCTGCTCTGAGGCTGAACTTTTTAAAGTTTGAGCTCCTTGAGAGCAGGAAATGTGTACTTCTAAATACTTGCATCCTCAGAACTTACTTAGCACCTAATGAGTTTTAAGTTTTTTCATTAGTTCATTACTTTATTTATCCACATCTCTTCTGCTAGATTAAAACTAGACATAAACATATAAACAGACTCCCTCTACCCAAAAGAGTGTTTTGGGGTAAGGAATAAATAAAGTTAAGTCAAACATAGCAATATATGGTCAATGTCTGAAAAAAATCATCTCCTTCCCTCCTTCTCATGCACTGCCACTCTTCTAAGATCTTGTATGTCTAATCCAGAGAAAAATCTACTTGTCATCAATTGATGAACTATCCAGGCACTAAACAGCAGAATGTGGCCAAGTGTGCTTATCTCATTTGGGAGATAGATGTGAAACATACCCTGAAACCTCAAACCCTCTAGAGAAGGAAAGATAAGTAACTCCATTAGCCTTGGTTCTTGGCATACATTCTGAGACTTCTTGGTGGGAAAAAAATAAAAAAAAATAAAACCACATAAGTTATGCATTGTTCTGTAAATGCTATGAGAACTTCTTTTATTCTCATAATACAATTCTTAAATATTCACTGGGGTCTTGACCTATGATTTCATTGATTTAGAGGACTCTTGATAAGGCAACTTTCTCAGCCAATGACAAAGCAACAATTGCCCTAAACTATATCCTCTGATAGAGCTGCCTGGGACATTGAGCTTTAAGTGACTGGCTCAGGGTCTCACGCCTGGTAGGCATCGAGAAGAAACTTGTAACTAGCCTTTATGACTCTCAGTATAACTCTCTAGCCATTGTGCCATCTGCGTTCCTTTTCTATTAATATAATAAATTTTGAGAAATGTTGGATTTAGTTTTAAGTTACTATATTGCCCTCTAAATTATTGGCATAGTGAAGGATAGGTTTTGAAAATGACCTGAGTATTTTTGCAACTGAAAAACCAAACACATCTGTAATCCTCTCTTTTTAAAAAAATATTTTAAACATTTGTCCATGTTTCCATGATTCTTTTTTTCTTTCCCTCCTCTCTTCCTACCCCCCTCCCAGAGCCAACAACAATTCCACTGGGTTGTATAAATGTTATCACTTGATACCTATTTCCATATTATTCATTTTTATTACAGTCATCTTTTAAATGTAACCCTCTCTTTTTCCCCCTATTTGTATCCTCTTTTCCCCACCTCTTCCATTAGCTTATGATGAGGAGACATGGACATCAGGGATGGTTTATATATGCGATCACCAGACCACTATGCCCTAGTTTATGCATGGATATCCCTCTCCCTCTATCTAGTATCCAAAGTGCTTTATATGCATGATCTCATTTGAGCTTTACAACCACCTTCCTTATGAGGTTAAATACTGCTGGGATTATTATCCTCATTTTACAAAGAATATAGCTGAGCCTAGGACTGGGGGTGGAGGGCTCAGGGATGGAAAGTGACATCAATGGTTGCAAAATGAAGAAGTGTTAAAGATAGTTGAACCCAAGTCTTGCTGACGCCATCCTTTATTTCGCATGCCATAACCTCCCAACATTTCTCTGAGTCGTCTTTTGCAATCCATATGGAAACAGGAAAAAAGAGGCAGCTGTTTGGAGCTGTCTCCCTTGCTCTACTGGGAGACTTTTGCATTGTCCTTAGAGCCTCTTGAGTAGACATTTGATAAATACTTGTTGAATTGTATTGAATTAACCTCCCAGAAACTGAGTAACTGATATTCTGCAAGTAAGCAATTCCTGTAAGTTTAGAGAGTTTAGCTGAAATGGGTATTATATAAAATGCCATGCTTTATGGAGCCTTAGAGGTTTCTGAAAACACTGGAAAAACTGACAGGCTCAAAAAAGGTAGGTAACTAATACTAAACTCGATCTGATTTCTAGGTTCATTTCTAAGAGAATACATCAGGTATTGTGCCTACAAACCCAATGTAAAGGAACCAATGTGAGCTACTATCCCTTTTGAGTATATTATAGAGTGATAAGAAAATTCATTTCGATTAAAATAACAATAATAATAATACTAGCATTATATAATGCCTACAATTCGATTTACTAGTCACTGTGCTAAAAGCTTGACAAATATCTCAATTGATCCTTACAACAATTCTGGCAGGATAATATTATTTTCATTTTACAGAGAAAGAAACTGAGACACAGCTTAAGTGACTTCGCCAAGGCCACGTAGCTAGTGTCTGAAATTGGATTTGAGATCAATTCTCCTTGACTTCCATCACTCCCCGACCCCCACCTCTGTCCCCATCCAACCTAGGGAAAATCTAGATGCTAGAAAAGTGAGTTTCCACACCAGGAGGTCCTTACAAGATGAAACCACCAGATCTCCACCTCTCGCTTATGTGTGATAACTTTTCTTTCCTCTCTCTACTTTGCAAAGTGCCTACTATTTATTGTTTCATTTCAGCTTCAGGCAGCCCTTCCAGGTGAATTCTACAGGTATTTTTAATAGATGAGCAAACACTGAGGTTTAGGAAATCAGTGGTAAGTAGTAATAAATAACAGGCAGGGTTGGAACCCGGCTCTTTCTGAATCTTCATTTAACACTCCATCCATTGGACCATGCTGCCTCCCTGAGGAAACAACGTGCCCTGAGAAAGTCTGTGGAGCTTTGAGGTTTCTGCACTTATTATTTAAACATTATTCACCACAGAACAATCCTTTGCTAAATAGCAAGAAGAAGACATGTAGGAGATATTACATATTTGACACAGGCTTCCCTAACCTCAAGGTGGGAAAGAAAGAGCCTTATTTAAGAACATTAGCAAAGAAGTGCATTGAGTAAAGCAGTCTGGTAAAATGAGGCCAAAGAAGTTATTTAAAGCCAAAAGTCAGACTCCTGAATTATGAAGATATTTCCTCTTTCCTGCTCAGTCTTAATTTAAGGGGGATGACAATATCAGTATCTCGGAAAAAGCTAAGATATTTAGTGATGTTGTTACATGGAAGTGAAGCTGAACTTTCCAAATATATTCACTTGCATTTAAAGTACATATTTTAAACAGCCTTCAGCTGGGGACAATTGATTAGAATTTTGTTTTTCTTATTCCAGAGAGGATCTACTTGGTGCCTGGGAATTCTGGATTCCTCAGGGTCAAGCTTTAAATTGATCCATTTCCATAGGAAGGATCTTGCCATTTAAAAGCACTCCACAAATCTAAAGAAAGATTTTTATGCATCTTCCTTCAAATCAGTTTAAAATTTTTATCTTAAACCAATTGAAGCAAACAGTTCTGCCTGCCACCCCTCACTGAGAATCACAATTGTGCATCATTCTCTAATACTGGGTGAATGAGAAGGCGCTGTAATCATGTCCAGCGATGAGTGAAATAATTGAAAAGAAACTCAAGAAAATATTTAGGATTAAAAAATAACATAGTAAATGAATGTTTGTCATGACTAACATTGAAGTGACCAGCTTGGAAGGAGACTTCAAGAGGATGATATACAATGAATGAGTTGGAAACATAAGCTTTGGATGAGGAACTAGAAAACCTTGATTTAGGGTAATTCTATGCCCCTTCCTAGCTGTGTGAACTTGAGCAAGTCACTTAATTTCTAAAAATGTTAGTTCATTCAGCGGATAGAAAAAATAGAAAAAAATCTGTTCTACTTATCTCACATGCCTCATAGTGAGATTCAAATGATATATGAACATCATTTTTAAAATTGTAAAGCTGATTTTATTTTTAATTTTGTTTTTTAAAAATAATTTCCAATTAAATTTATTACTTTTATTATTATGCCAATCTAGATCTATGATTAATCAGGGTCAAAACTTCCACCCAGGCAGAGGCAAAATATCTTTGTCAGTAAATAAGTCTTTAAACACCCGAGCCTCAGAGACATTAAAGTGATTGCCCATGGTCTTGAAGCTAATGACAGAGGATGAATTGGAACTGCCTTCCTGACTTGAAGTCCAGCCTTTTATTCCCTCTCCTAAGCTACTTCTCTATTATTAATAGTAGTGACTTTGTTAATTATAATGTTCCTGTTTGGTATGTTACCCAGTTTTCTCTGGAATGATATGGTATCAGAGTAGCCAGAGCCTTAGATCCTAAGAAATGGCATATACATTATTTAGGAATATAAGAGAGAACAAGTTATACCGTCCTAACACCATCAAACAAATTCTCCTGGAACAGTCAATGCATACCCGTTCCCTCAGGGGCCCTGTTTAATAACTCTCTGGAAATGGGGCTTAACACCCTTAAGTCCTAAGCCTTTTTCTCTTGCTCCCAGTAATGCTAAACAATTCCTCCTCTCAGGTGGTCTTGTTATTAAAGAGCAGAAAGATGGACAGTTGCTGACAGTAAGGTCTGGTCTGATTCCAGCCTCCTCAGTGGAGTGTACAGAAACCCTTCTTTCACCACCCTCGAGTTGGCACAAGACCCAGAGCTGTCCTAGGAGAAGAAAGAGCAACATGCTCAAGTGAAGCCTTATTAGAGCTGTCACAGGATGTGTCCCTATGAATGAAACATTGAGAAAGCCATTCATTGGGTCTGTATTGTCTATGTAGATGTCAGAGATGTAGAAGTAAATTACCTTAGTGGTAGAGTCAAACAGAAAGCCAAGTAACTTCTGTAGTGCCTATCTGGGCAGAAAAATGCCTGGCACATAGGAGGTGCCTAATAAATGCTTATTGAAGATGAGGAAGAGGATGAGGAACAGGAGGAGGAGGAAGAGGAAGAAGAAAAAGAACAAGAACAAGAGGAAGATCTTAGTCTTTATATACAAAATTTTTAAACTCTTTACATATGTTGTATTAACTCATTTAATCTTCACAACAACCTGGTAAGGTAGGTGCTATTGTTTCCCTTATTTTACAGATGAGGAAACAAGCTAGAGAGTGTGTCAAGTTAAATGACTTGGCCACAGTCATATCACTGAGGCAGATTTCAAATTCAGTTCTTCCTGAATCTGAATCCTATACGTTATCTAATTCTTTAGTTGTTTGTATGAATCCTTCCCTTAGGTACCCAAACTTTAAGTTGACAAAAGGAATGTCCTCCAACATTGCACCCAGTTTATTTCTTCTCAGAACTTTCCCAGAATGGAGAAATTTAAAAAAAATAGAGACCTTAAAAAGTTAAAAAATAAACTTGCAAAACCTCTTAAAGCCTAGTGATTGTTTAACTGCTTCCTAACAACAGATTGATTTTAAAGTCTTTGTCTTTATAAGATCTGTTTATTTTTTAGTAAAAGAGAAAAAAGAGAGAAAAGACTAAGGGAAGGAAAAGAAAGAAAGAAAGAGGAAAAGAGGGAGAAAAAGAAAAGGAAAAATAAAAAAAAATAGGAGAAAGATATAAAGGAACAAAGGAAAAAGGTCAAGCAAGGTAGAGTATGAAAAAGGACAGATGGAGAGGAAATGAGAGTATAAAGAGAATAGAAGTCAGGGGAAAGAAAGAAAAGAGAAGAGAAGAAAAACACTTTTATTAAAAGGATCCAAGGAGTTGATATGACCTGGGTTTACAGAGAGATTGCATTTCGATCGAGTACATTTTTTTTTTTTAGGTTTTCAAGAAATAAATTGGGAACAAAAGAATGGAAAAAATTCCTCATATTTCATTCAATGTCAAAGAAACATTTCCTTGTGAATATATAGCATTGACTTGACTTACTGTGATAGAGGAATGATCCTCTATCACATTACTCAGGAAGAATCTCCTACAAAATGAATGTTTAAAGACTACACATGCTCTCCTAAATACAATCAGGTAAGCTGAACCTACAGTATAAAGGAAGTTCACACCCACAAATATCTATGAAACTCTAGTTAATCAAGGTGTCAAAGTAACTAAAGCAGTTGTAGAGATTTTATTGAAAATAAATCACTTTATCATATACTCGACTGTATATTATTATTTCCCCACAGAGACTTTCTATTCAGTTGCCTTATTTTTTTTAATAGAGTATATCCTGCCCTCTTTAGTCCAGATGCGATAACTACATTTCCAAAAGAAATCTAACACTATTCTTACTGCAGCAGCTTCTCCTACTGCCCTGTGGAAATAGGCCATTATTAGCCGTTTCTGGCAGAAACAGTTGACAGGAAACAGAACAGGAAATGATATAATGGCTCCAGAATTGTATATTTCCCCTATGCCCAGCTGTTTGTGGGATGACCTTATAGTTAACCAGGAAATTCTGAGGTGGCATTGAACCTCAAATATTTAAACATTTGAACTTGTATTTTTGAGTCTGGATCTCCTCTTTACGGAGAGGAATGCATCCAAATTAATAAAAATATGTTAAAATGTTAAATTGAATGAAAAAATGTATTTCTTTAGCTGATAAAATTTGTAGTTATTTATGAAATTCACAGAAGATTGTTTGATAAAGTAATTTTAATAGCCATCAGACTAGCATAGATATTGCTAAACTATTCAGCTATTGAAATACCAGACTTTTTACATCTTTAAAAATTTGACAGTTATGCCTGAGACTTTTTATCCATGAAAATGGTACTTCAGGGTGATTTACAATTCAGGGGTCTTATCTCTGCAATTAAATGATTGAAATTTAAAACTGCTTTTCAAATGTGTATTTTTATATGCCATAAAAATGATGAATTACATTAATATTTGCTCCATTATTCATTTTTTCACTCAGGAGATAGACAATGTTGATTATAGAGAGTGAAAAACACCTAATAAAGGTGAGGTGTCTAAAATTCACACACAACCAGAAAGAGTCTATATGATCAAGTCAATTCAGTTCAACAAGTTTTTAGTAAATATTTTATAAATGCAAGGCTCTGGACAGAAATAAAGTACAAGATAAATTTAATTAAAATAAATATGGTGAAATATTTTCAATTAATGTTATTAATTTTTCCACTGTCTCAAATAAAAATAACTCCTTTCCAAGATCTGAATGATATTGACAGATATTACCAAGATAACTGTCATTCCATCTTCTGCAGGTAAATTATCTTCTTTTAAACAAGTCAGTCATTCACACTATATTCTGGTCTTTTTATCATGATCTGAGCATATTTATTCCCATTCAACATTTGGAAAATCTTTAATAGCATTTCAGTTTTTCTTTATCTCTGAATTTAATGACTTAAATATAGACCTTTGAAGGACTGAAAATCAGAAATCTTGGTGAATTTAATTAGTGATCTTGATGCATAATTTCTTTGGCTTAAAATCCTGAGCATTTCAATCACTAATTAAATGTTAATTGATATTTTTGGATATGTCAACTTTTGATTGGAGGGTTTATGATATGCATTTTCCAAAGAACTCTTGCTATACATGTTACTTTATGTTTTCTCATTTCATATTTTACATAATATATTATTTTTCAATGTTAGAAATTATAATAGAAGTTATAGTCATTTTGTAGTATATTTTTATTTTATTGTACCAATAATGACATTGTCTTTTCTATGGCAAATGTTTATTTTAAGAGTGAAATTTCTAAATGTTTATTAAATAATACTAATATTTTAATCAAATAGACCAGAATTAATAGCTGAGCAAATTATTTTTGTCATGTTTTGGGTAAATCTGGTAAGCAGTTACTATGGTATTGCCAAAGCAATAAATCCCCCACCCCAAAGCAATGAAATGTATTTAGAAAGTAAGAAATGGATATTACTTAGAAAAGAACTGCTGTAGCACCACAGGCATAAAATACCACTGGAATAGCTGAGAAATTGGACTGAAGCAGATATTATACAGAATTCAAATAACATGTGATTCATTCCAGGAAGCATCTTTTAACTGAATGGGCATAAATTAGCTAATTTTACAATTTTATTTGAGAAATCTCACATCAAAAAGAAAGTCACAAATGGAGGAATCAATCAATACTAAATAATATTTTGCTATTACATTAATATTAATACCACAGACGATATGCCTGTGGACTTATGAAAAGAATATTTTAGAAGTCTTCAGGTGTTTTAAGTTGAATAACTCACTTGCTATATGACCCATAATGCTATCTTCATGAGAGAATTATCCTTGCAGCCAAATATTTATAAGTGCTAGATCTCTTTTAGTGTTCTATGGTAATTCAATATATCTACCAGGGGACAGGTGAATGGCTTCTACAGTAACAGGCACTATTACAAATGCAATCAATTCAGTGAAACAACAGGTTTCAATTTTTCAGAAATACATTCGGTTAAGGAGTGAAATACAATTATGCATACACAAACATTACATTTATAAAAATGAGCAAAATACCCCTCCCCCCCACCACCAATCACAGGAATCCGATTTTCCAAAGGCAGTCTTTGTCAATTCCTTTGCTTTGCAGAATCCAGCTATTACTGAATACATGGTTGCTTGGAAATGTGTCAGTGTTAGGCGTTACTGAAATTGTTTTCTGGCACTTTGGTATGGGCATGTGGGTGCAAGGTTCAGTTTCTGTTAAGCACATTTCCACTTGACCTATTTATTAATTAAATAATCAGTCTTCACTTTTTGTGATCCTTTTCAGAGTCACTTTAACTTAAAAAAAACCCTGAAGAAAATAATGTTCCATCGAGACGCCCTGTCGTTATGCAAGGAACACTGTAACCCTTCATTCCTAGTGAGCATGGCCGATCTGAGAAGGAATATCCAAGCTGAAAGTTAGGAATGGGCTTTTTAGAATTTGCTTGGCACACTAAATGGTTAATTCTAATACACAGGGTGGAGGGTGGAGGGGGGAAAGAGGGGGAAGAAATTAAAGTAAGGCCCTTGTGATACAATGACACTTGCTCTGTGCTCTTACAGAGAAAAACATGATGATAAAACACCACAAAGAGGAGTGTTATGAATTTTATTAATGACTAGAAGACAGTGTGCAAAACATCAAAGGTCTGTGGAAAAGATTAATGACCCCGTGTGAGACTGTTTAATTACCTCCAGCTAATTAGATTCTTGACCAAATTTTTAATATCTGCATTCCTTCTACAGCCTAATTGAGATTCCACATTATTTATCAATCTTTCAAAAAGCCCTTAGTGTGCTGCTTTTCTAGTTTTTCCCTTTGCTCTTTGACTCCATTTATGGTCAATTATTAAATAAATAGCAAAGTAACCATTCTCCTCAAATTGTATACGTGGAACACTTTATGCCTGTTTATTTTGACTAGACGACTCTCATTGGCATCTTTTATACATAATGAAACACTCCAACTAATAAACTGACTAACTCCACTGTAAACAACGTGGATAATATTTTTGTTATCTGGGCTGTACTCAGGAACTCCTCATGTGGTTTCTGTAAATTAGCCTTTGCAATTGTCAGTTAATCCTTATTTCAGTTTACCTTGGGCCAGGCCCAGAGACCAATGGAATGTTCTCTTACAAACTAGAAAAAATTACTTTATCCTATCAGTTGCTTCCACCACTACCTTCTTTTTTGTGTCTATTGCTACCAAAAAACCCCCAAAAAAAACAAACAAAAAAAAAACCTTAATGTTATTCAATTGTGGCTTTATAGGTAAATTCCTTGGTGATGCTGTGTGTACATGCAACAGTTACTTTGTATGTCAAGGTCCTTACGCGGCACTGAAAAGAGAATCATCCTGAAATAGTATCAGTGCACAAAAAGGTCACTGCCACAGTGAGAGCACCACAAAGAGCGATGGTGAATGGCCCTGGCAACAGGAATTTCTTACACTGAGCAAAAATTGAAGTTCAAGTTACAGAGAAATGGACTGGCCATGCTAACATCTGCAGCAGTTTTGTTTTTTCTTCTTTTCCACAGTGATGCCTGGAAGGCTTAAAGCTACTAATTCCCCCAATATAAGCACTGAGCAGTTAGACTGAACTTAGCATCACAGTCAAAGAGTGCCATAATAATCACTCACCTGCCAGCATTCATAAAGTCATTGATCACACACACACACACACACACACACACACACACACCCATTAGAAAGAAAGATTTTGTCACAACTCGAACAATTTCATCAGGTTGACCCTGTGACCCTGGAATCTAGCAAGCTAGTTGTATAGATTTCCATCAATCAATAAATGAGACATTATTAAGCACAGACTATGTATTCCAGATATCATCCTATATGCTGGTGATGGAAAGGCAAAAATAAGTAAGTGATCCCTACCTCAGCGAGCTTACAGAATATCAGGGGAAGCAACCAAGGTAGATAGACAGACAGACAGATAAAAAGATAGATAGACATACATACAGACAGACAGACAGATAGATAGACAGACAGATATGTAGACAAACAGATAAAAAGATAGACACATACAGACAGACAGATAGATAGATAGACAGTCAGATAAATAAAAGATAGACAGACCAGATAGACAGACAGACATATAGATAAAAAGATAGATATACATATATACAGATAAAAAGATATACATACAGATAGATAGACAGGCAGAAAGACAGACAGACAGATAGATAGATAGATAGATAGATAGATAGATAGATAGATAGATAGATAGATAGATAGATAGATAGATGGATGGATGGATGGACGGATGGATGGATGGATGGATGGATGGATGGATGGATGGATGGAGGGATACATAGATGGATAGATAGATGGATGGGTGGATAGATAGATAGATAGACAGGTAGATAGATGGATAGACACAGATAGATACATGGATACATAAATACAGAGCTAGATACACAGATAATTTATTCAAATAAATATTATATAATTTAAGGGGGAGGCCTAAAGAGGTACCAACATCTGGAAGCATTAAAAAACCTTTGTCATAGAAGATTATTCAAAAGGCATACCATTCACAAGCACCATTGAATAGAAATGAGAATTGCAAAATATTTATTAGACCTAATTGGGTAGCACGAATTCATAATTGCTTGTTAAGAAGTCCTACTATTAGCTCCTCTTTCACCCATATTATTTTGAGACAATATAAAAAAATGAAAAAATGAAAATGTAATTTAATATAGAATTTCAAGGACATTTTCTTTCAAGTGGGTTTCTCCTATCTCTACTATATGATTAAGCACTTAGAAGGTAACAAGTCATATTTACCATTTTCCTTGTTCCTAAGGTTCAGTTCCTTATACATGGATACTTTGTTGGGGAAAATTATAATGAAAAGAACTAATGGATACTAGGAAAGACAAGATTTAGTATTTACTACTGATTACTTAAGTTTTCTGAAAAATGTAGATTGTTCTTGATTGAGCTTTTAGATTCCTTTCTGTTTTTAAAATTCTTTGTTCCTAGAAATCGGAAAATTTTGCCATCCCTGAGATTCCTGTGTGATACAGTAATAGAAAACACAGGAATAAATAGTTCCTAGAAGAACAATAGTAACTAGAAGAAATGCACAAAGTCAGTGGAGAATGTCAAAATGAAGTCACTCAAGGACAATGCTACGATATCACAATCCAGTTGTAATTATTTTGTCCCACATTATTGTGAAAAGGAACACATCATGGTGCCTTCTAATGTATTATCAATACCCTGCTACCACCATCCTGAAGGAAGTGAGGGAAAAAAAAAGCAGGCAGCTATTCATAATCGAGATTTGTTCTATAGTCAGCCACTATGCCCTTGAGATAGATGACTATCCACTAGATAGATAACTAGGGATTCATGGATAAATTTAATTGGGAGGTGTAGTTTGAGCAGTTTGAGAATTGGGAGAGAGGGCAGAATATTCTCACAGAGATTTCAGTCCTAAGACCTAAGAGAAGACTAATGATTCTAGGCCTCCTACCAAGAAACCCTAGAAAGAGGTAGGAGTGAGATACTAAAGTATGGTTTAATGATGGAGAAAGGCAGGACTAGGAGAAGGTTCTCGTGGGAATGGGAATATTAGGGCTGTCTAGAATTAGGTAAGAGAACAGGAATAGTCATACTGTCTGATTAACTGATACAAATAGACTATGGGCCAAAGAAGATTTTCAGGGAGGAAATTTACTATCCCACGCATGTTAATCATCTTTAGTGTCATTATCTTTGGCAATGACTCTTTTTTCTACTTTAGTTACAGTTCCTGACATACGGAATCTTAGTGGATAGTTCATCAGAATAGCAGAATCCGCTATGATGGCAATGGGTTCAGGAAGGCTTCTGATTAGGAACTTGGAGACCAAAGCTACTTGTCTAATGAGTAGATAGAGTATCACCCCTCCAAATGAAACCATTTTCCTCAAAGTAACTCCCCATCCTGAATGTCTGATATTTGAAATTTACGAACCATAATTTAATTAGTATTCTGTTTCTCTCCCTCCCTTCCCCCCATCATTGTCTCTGTTTCTCTCTCTTTCTCTCTCTCTCTTTCTCTCTCTCTCTCTCTCTCTCTCTCTCTCTCTCTCTCTCTCTCTCTCTCTTAGATGCTGCTTTTTAATTATTACAATGTGACAAACTAGATCATTTGCTCCAACAGCTATAATAAAAGACTTGGAAATAGGAAGTTGATATTCAAAACCAGCAAAATTAGTTTGGGAACCTTCCTACTTAACTTGTCTATGGAATACTATCTTAAGACCCAGAAAAGGAAATATGAAATTAGACACACATACACACATACCTACACGCATATACACATATACAAATATATGCACAAATACATGCATGTACATACAGCATATATACCCATATAATATTCATTCATGTCAAAATACCAAAAACAGTTATGAATCCAATTCTAATTTTAGTGAAAGCAAAAAGAAGCTTATAATGCAAATATAGTTTTTACTCATTCATCTCTTTGTAGATGTATAAATTATACATTGAACATACATAAATAAAAATTTATGATATTTAAAGTCAACTCTCTTTTATTTAGGCATCCTACATTTTGGAATTATTCATATCATGAAAAACCTCTATTATAACATCATTTTATTCACTTTTGTACTGATTCATCCCTGTATATATGAAACAGTTTGAAATTTTAAAATCTTTTTACACTAATACTTGCTAGAACAAATATTCTATCTAATGAAAAAGGCTTCTAAAATCTGAAGTGCTAGGTTAGTTAAAAATCAACCTACATCATGTCAGTTCAGCATGCCAATTGCTTCTTCCTATTTCTCCTCCCCAAATATTAAACTATAAATGTACACATGTGATAAAAAACTATTGAATCTGTAGATTAACAATAGGGTTTTTTTTTTAAGCCTGGAGAGAGAGACATACATGTATATGTGAATGAAAGAGACATGCCATTTTTTCAGAAACTACTTCTAGGATTCATTTCATAAAGCAAATGATTTTTTAAATGTTTATTAGAATAGGCTCATGAAAGTGTAATCAATGACTCATTAGAATGTGTCAGAATTATGCGAGTATTTGCTCTCACTTTGGCTATTGGATGAACCAAGAGCATCACCTATTAACCTCTCAACCTCAAAGAACTGGGATTTCTTCAAATAAATTGCAATGTAAAACTGACACATTTTCAATTCCCCCAAAAGCTTGTTAATTAACAGATTTCTTGACCCAAACTCTATCCAAAACTTTGCAGAAAGTAGCAGTGATTTTTCATATCTTCCTTTTAAAAAAACCAATCTCTTGAAAAGTCTAATCTTACTCCTAAATGGTTTCTCCTTATCCCCAGCCGTGAAAAACAGCAGCTTTCCCAACTTTTCACCTTTCAGTCGATGTGTCCCCATGGCATTCACAGTACTAATGAAAGAGATTCTTGACAATGTCACCACAGACCACCCCGCAAGTGGAGTCTTGCCAATGTAAACCATTATTACAGTAGTGTACGCTCATCTCATGCTGTGAGGTCATTCAGAAACTTCCCTCTGGTTTCCCATTCCTCACACTGTCTCTGAAGAGTGACATCCTCCCTTGAACCATAGAAGTTGAAGCAAGACCCCTGCTACTGATTCCCATCCAGATTTCTATGGACAACTTCCACGCTCTAATGATATTGAATAGGCATTTTTTGGAAAGCAACAACATTCAAAAGAAAAACAACTTACAAACGATACAGAGATTTCAACAAATGCATTTCACATTTCCACTTTGGTGACTAATACTCTAGTTCCTTGAGAATGATAATTAGAACGTTGCACGAAGATTCTGGTTCATCTTTTGATACATACAGATTATTTATTATGTAAATAAAAATTCAATAAGTAGTTTAGGTACATTTGATATTTTATTTCTTTATAAAGAAAAAAGAATATTATAGGACAGTATTAAAATTTTCTTGACTATTTTCTTATGTCAAATAATTATGAACTATCAAATATCCCTGGGGTTTTCCCTAACTTTTAATCGGCAAAACCTTTAGGGGAATAGGGTACTACTTGGTTTTCACCATTAATGCTTAAAAATACAAAATATTTAAATCAATAATTAATGCAATTAATTCCCCACCATACCTACCAGTGACTGGTATGATTAAATTTATTTCCCAAATATTTCTTTTTATTAATCCTGAAGATGAAGAAAAATGTGATGAGAATAGGTAGTGGAAACTGATTACATTTTAGTTAAAGAACCTGTGATATTAGAGAGGCAATGTGATGCATTTGGTAGATGACTAGTCCTAGATTGGAATGACATATTCTAGTCCTACCTCAGACAGACAATGGATAATGACCAATGGCAAGTGAGTTAACCTCTGTTCTTCAAGGAATATATTTTGACCCAGGGAACTCTCTAAATTAAAAAAAAAAAACAGTTATATATGCATCAAAAAAAGGCAGTTTCTACTCTGGGAATTTTCATTAGTAAAGAAAATCATGAATTTATATATAACCTTTTAAAATAGCATATTATATATATTTTCACCTAAAGCTTCATGGATATTCTGTGAGATAAGTACTGAATGCCTTATTAGTGATATGGGAAGAAACAGACATTAAATAACTTGCCCAACTAGTAAATGGAAAATATAATCTTCAATCAAATATAGGCCATCCTTATTCAAATTCTTCTTTGGAGGAGGTTAGGTGGAATAGATTCTAGTTATCTTTCTATGTATCCCTGTGAACTATATATAGATAGACCAATTTGAAAACAGATAACCTATGTGGGAAAAATACAACATGAATAAATCTCTTTAAAAAGTATTCTAATCTTTTTTAAGGAAAATCTTATTGGTTCAGTAGAGAGAAGCTCTGGGTTCTAAGCTCTGCCAAATGTTGGAGTAAGACCTAAGGAATATTAAAATATAGCCAAAAAAGAGCTCTGCATTGGGATACAGAAGATCTGATTTTGAACCTGCTTTCAACTATTTAAATACTCATTCAGCATCAAATTCTACCCTTGAGTGTATCATAAGTAAAATGTTAAGAGAGTTTTTATTGATTTCTCCCTTTTAATATTTGAAGGGAAAAGGAGCAATATTTTTCAGTAAGATACTCCCTGCTGTTCAGGTTGTCAGAGACCCCCCATGCTATGCCACTTGTCAGTTAGTGACAATTAGAAGGGTGTGACTGAGGGGAGTTAGTCAGTTGCAGAGAGTTGTAAATGGGGCTTTTGGTCTCTGAGTCTCTTGGACAGAGGTTGTACTGCTAGCACTCTCTCAGTTGGAGACAGAGAATAGAATTAAGGCCTTAATAGTCTTATTGATTATTAATAACCTGGGTAGATAAGGTAGATAGATAATAGTTTTACTAATAGATAGTGATTGTAAGAGAGTAGGCAAGGGTTTCAGCCTAGCAGAACATACTACCCTTTATGGCAGATAGATTTAGGGGTTTTTAGAGAAATTTAGTTAGAATTGGGATTTAGGGTATAGTTACAAGCTATTGTAAGATTACTTTTACTTTCCTCCTTCCTGTTTCCTATCAATATTTTCCTACTAATAAACAAAGTGTTTTGTGTTTAATAAACTGTGCACTGGCTTTTGTTGAAAATGCTACCCCCAAAAATTTAACCCTTGATAGTATTATTTCTTTTTTATCTGCATTAGTATATTCCACCAAAGGGCTATTGTATTTTATAAGATTTTCTAGTCTCTTAATTTCCTTATCTCAAATAAAAGGGTTGATTAATTGATTTTAATCAGACTTATTATTTCACTGATCAGAACATTCTCAGTAGGGGGGACTAAATAAAACTATTTCTCCTAGTATAAATATGTACCTGCTATGTAACTTACAGTTTTAAACTTAGAAAAATGAATCACTGGGAATTTGAGAGACTTGTTCAATGCTAAAAAGCTTGTGTGTGTCAAAATCAGAATTTGAATCCAAATCATTCTCATTCTGAGGACATTTTCATATCTAGTAGTCAATGATGACTTCCACAGAAAGGATAATGAACTTTACTTGAAGTTAAAAAATATTACTCAAGATTATAATCATGAATAGTATCATCATCTTTGTAAATAAATAATATGAACTAGCCTTAAATAACATAATACAGTTTAGACCAAAGATATCAAAGTGGAGGCCTTTAACATGCAATGCTAATGAATGTTACATGAACTAGATAAAATTATGATTAGGAAATATTTAACAAAATAAATAAAAATACAATAAAATGTAGACAATGTTAATTTGTGATTTTCTAAATCAACATGTGGAAAAAATTCTTATGTAGATTATTAGCTTTCATTTCTGTCTGAATTGACACCGCAGGTCTAGTCAATAAACATCTTCATTCATTGACTATTATTTTGTGTATAGCTAGGCCAAAAAATGGTCTAAACAACATTAGTTTTTCAGTAATACAGTATGGCTATGGGAATTGTAATGCTGTTTCTAAAGAATTAAAAGGTTCAGGGTATCTACATTTCAAGGGACAGATTGTGGTATGCATAAATAAGATGAACCACAAAATTATCAGTTATGACTTACACAAGATAAGCAGCCTAAAAATCATTTTCAAAGTCTAACACTAAGAAACCACTATTGAATCCAATGGGTCTGGAAAAACCTCTGTTACCTAAGTGATCCCATTCATCAGGTCTTATTGTGATCAGTTCTGAATAATTCTAATCCCTAAAGGGTCTAGCTCCCTTTTCATACTCTTTGCATCATAATAGAATTCATAATTCATAATATGGGCAGGTATTTGTTTCTTGCATGCCCACAGAATGCTAAAAGCTTCATGTACATTGATGGAAGGCTAAAAAGAGTATTCAATAACATGACTTTTAACTATAGTAATATTTTTTCAAAAGAGGAAGTATTTAGTTATAGGGTATATATATATACATATATATATAGAGAGAGAACATGCATAAAATATACAGTGGTGCTATACTGATATATATGTTCATATGTGTACATGCATTTCTATAATATATACATATATGTATGAAAAGATGAAAAGATATGGATAGAATGTGATTAATATCACTGAAAGGAGTACCCTCATCTATGGAAATGAATGCATTCATTTATGTGTGAAAGTATTGAGACACATTTGGGTTTTAATTTTCAAGACAATTTCTCATACATTATTGTTTTACCATGAGGAAGCATCATTAGGAAATACCAGAGTTCTAACATAGTATATAGAACATGCATGTAAAATCAGAAAATTGAATTTAATCTGGGAACTCATTGAAAGAGGAAAAGATACATGTCAGTCACATGCAATTAGCCTACTAGCCTCCAATTTAAAAGAGATCATGATTTTTGACATCTATACAAGAAGGAGCAGGGAAGACTACTGGTAAAATTCTAAACTGGCTGATGATTAGTATATGAGAATGAGGAGAATGTGTTGAAACACAGGAATTGGTAGACTAATCAAAGAAAGGATTCCAACAACAGAGGATGGGATAAAAGGTAGGAAATTATTTACAAAGTAATCTGATTACAAGTTAGGAAACACAGTTATTATAGCATGGAGACCAGAAGCAAGACTCCTATTAATGAAGCAACAAGCTATTGAAATTCAGATCTTCTTAGATCCTTCTCTTCCAAATGTTAAAGTTTAGTGAACAATCTAAGTAAGGGAAACTTACTTGTCTCTTCTTTTCAGGTTCAATGGATCTCTGATTCCATTAGTGTGAATACTTTCTGTGTGTTTATATGTCTTCTTCCTAAAATCACCTTAGCTGTAATGCAGAAATTTTGTCATGTTGTTTCATCACTATGACTTTCTTTTACCTAATTATTCATTGTTTCTATGTTGAGTTTTTTGATCTACTTATTATTCACCTTTTCATTGTGAAATCTCATTAAGCTGAATATTATTTTAATTACTTTATGCTTTAAAAGAATTGTATGTTTTTGTCTATCTATATTTATTTGCAGTATCTCTGTGTACTAATACATAGTAAAATTTGTTTCTAATGGTAGTGAGAAGGTTGTAAATGTTTTAGCAATCCCATTTAGAAGATACCATAAATCTAACTCCAGTTTTCCAGAAATTTATTCAGTTCTGTATTTTCCTTTTTGTTTATATTTTTTTATAATTGTCCCAAACTGAGAGAAAGATATTTCAATTCTTTACACCTATTGAATTACTATCTATCTTTTCTGGTAATTCATTAACTTTTATCCATTTTATGCTAAAAATATTTGTTTCAACTTCACCTTTCAGTAGAATTATGACTATTACATTTTTGTATTCATCCGATGTATAGTAATTGTTTTTCTAGCCCTCTCATTTTTATTTTGTATATGTCTCAGTTTTTACAGTGTATTTTTTATAACAGATTGTGTTTTTTTTAATCCAATCTGTCACTTTTTTCATTTTATTGGATTGTTAAATCCATTCTCATTTAATATTATTAGAGTTAGCTTCATTTTTCCCATTTATTTCCAATTTATTTTTCTCAAACAAACTTCTCTTTTTATTCTGTGACAACTATACTTTATCTCTTCAGTTATTTTATCAACCTACTTCAAGACAATCATACTCCAACTGATTCACTTTTCCTCACTCTTAACCCTCCCTTCCCTATTTGTTATTCTTTTCCTTAGTTTTAAGTTTTGAACTTATTTGTTCCTTTTTCCTTGATCTTATCTGGTTCTTTAATTCATTCTCTTTCCCCTCTCAGCTAAGTCAATTCCTTGTTCCTTCCCTTACATACATTTTTAATTTATTATTTTTATTTATTTTTATTTTCTGTACCCTTTTTCAAACAAGAATCTTTTACTCTCATTTTCTCCATTATTTTTCTTTATGTTTGGTTCAAGGATCTTATGTTAATTTCATCCTTCCTTAAGTTCCATGGAATGAAAACTTTTAAGGAATTTGTTTTGCGTTCCTTCTTTAAAAGACTTTCTGTTATTGTGTTATTGCTTTATGGATCTTGTCCCCTCAGGCTCTAATTTGTTAGTACTTGACTTTTAGAAATTTCAGTTCCTGTAGGTATAGTGAAGTGCCTCTTTAGGAATTTTAGGAATGGCCCCGATTGTTCAATTAATTATTAATTTTTGCCCTCAAAGTCATATTTGTGCTACACACACACACGCTTGCCATGAAATCTCCTCCCACTCTTCTGGGTATCAGTTGCCCTGGCATGTTATAAGATTGAGTCCATGATGTTCAAGCATATCTAACCATCATTTTTTAATTTATTTTCACCCTTGTCTCCCTGTATACTTTCAGAAAGAAATTTCTTAATGATTTTTCTATTGTTATTTTGTTGTCATTGGTTGCTATATTCGTTTATTCTTCTTTTATTTCTGTTGGATGGAGTATTTGGAAATCAAATAAGTATTCAGATCTTTTTTTTTGTTATTTCTGAGAATATTCCAAATGCTTCTTTAATTGAATGTCTTTTTTTTTTCACTAATAGTTAGGTTCAAGTTTGTAGTGCAGGCCACCTAGAGTGTCATTTTAAGCTTCTTTGCTCTTTGGAACACATTACTTAACACCTTGAAGTTTTGAGTGGGTGCAGAACAAGCTTAAGTTATTCAGATTTCTGTCCTTTATTTGCTCTTTCTCCTGGTTACATGCTAAATTTGCAGTTGCCTTTTGATTTATTAAATTAAAAAACATGTCACTTGAAATTTGCAGCATAGTATAATAGGATACTTTTTGTTTGTTTTTTATTTATTTTCCACCTCTGGATGTGAGCTCTATATTCTTTGATTGGTATCTTATATTCTTAGTTCAAAAATTTTGGGCAGGGTTCTTATATTATTTCTCACAATGTAAAATTTAGCTCTTTTTGACTTATCATGTTCTTCTGAAAGAATATTTATCCTTAAGTTATCTTTATGTATTCTGTCTTCAAGATCAATGTGTTTTGTTTGTATGGAGATGACTTTCTTTTAATTTTATTGCATTTTGCTTCTCTTATCCCCAGTTAACCTCCACTACTGCTTATTTGCATTTCCAATCTGTTGTCTTTTCTTTTATTTCTTTGGTAAGATATGCCACTGAGGATTCACTTTTTTTTTTCTATTCTGCTGATTATTTCTACTCTTTTGATTATATTTTTAAGAGATCTAGTATGTCACCAATCCACGAACCCAGAAAGAGATTTTCATTCTGTTATAACTGACATCCAAATCCATAAAGTTATTTATAGATTAAAATCATGTTTCCTTTTTGTATCTTGCTCTTGAAAACCGTTCACCCAAAACTGTTTTAGCTACTTTGGATAGAATAAGATTGGGCCTGAAGAAAAGTGAAAATTGCTGAGTCAGATAGTGGGGATAGAAAAGGAGGAATGTCTCATTGACCTGAAATTTTCCAGTAAAAAAAAAATAGTGTTTAAAAATAAACCTAGCAATTTAAGTTTCTAAGGAAAGTCTTGGGTCCTTCACTAATAACAGAGTTGGCAGAGTTGGAGTGAGAGAAACAAAAAAATAAATTCTGCTCCCCTTTACCATACAATTATTGTCCTATTAAATGTAAATTCATTCCTTCTTTGAAAGGTGTAATTTAAAATGTGACCCAAAATGTTATATATGTAAGGAGTCCTAATTCAAATACCAGGTAGTCTTATTTCAACCAGAAGAGTTTGCTGCAAGAAGTTGATTGCTTTTTTTTTTCCTATGGCCAGCATATTATTAGCAGGAAGACCCTAGAAATAGAGTAGCTATTTTTTAAAAAAGAAAACAACTCAAATTAAAGACCAAGTATGTATAACAGAGTCTGCCCTGCGTTTTGATTTTTTTAAACTACTATTTGAATTAGCCATAGACTAAACAAATTAAAACGTGCAAAAACACACCTGGTCCTTATCTGGCCAAGAGCTAAACCTTGGTATGAGAACTAAATAGAAGTTATCAGTCACTTCCTGGGCATGATGAGCATTGTCCTGTGGGTTTATTTTCTAAGACTCAATGTCTGTGTCTTAATTAGTTAAATGTTGGCGTCTTCATTCAGTTTTATGGAATTATATATAAACTGTTTATGGGATGTGGTTGGGAGGGGAAAGAGTTATATTCTTTTGTATTTTTTAATAATTCTCTCTCCAATGTGCCCTTCTGGACAGACATTTCAAGCAACAGTTCTCAGCAAACATATGGAGGAGCACATTGGAAGTATTGTAAGGTAAATTAATAATGGCAGATGCCGGCAAGTCTGCATGTTGTTTACGCGAAGGAGTCCTGCATTCTTTATGTTTTGAAATTATTCTGTTGTAACCATTTTCAGTTTTGTTTAGTTTGGCAATATATTCTCCTCTCTAAAGGTGTCTGCATTTATTTGACTACAGAAAATATTTACTTTAGTAAAGGGCAGCTTAACCTTTGTTTAAATTTGAGGTGAGCTAAAGGTCGCTGTAATTATTTGCTGTATTATTTGTGTCAGATTTGAATTACTATGAATACTGCACATGCATTGCCCTTTATTATGAAATAGCTAAAAGAAACTCAACTTCTGCATCCAACCAGCATATTTTATGGAACCAATCAGTGTTGCAGAACATTTTCAAGGTTCTCCCTTGGACTGTGATTGACTGAAAGTGCTTGAGGTTAAGGTCCTTTCCCAGAGGGAGGGAAGAAGGCGATTTAACATGGCAGCTCCCTCTCCCCACCTCAACTATGTTTTTGATGGCTAGCTGCCAGAAAATGGACAGAGTTGGGTTCAAGGCTATTAGCAAAACACTGCAGGCACTCACATCAGAAAAAAAGACAGGGAACCAGGGGTGTGGAAGAACTGAGAAGAAGATTTGTGAAGGATGGAATCTGAGGTGCCCTACACTCTCTCGAAGGAGCATTCAGAGCTAAAGGACGATGAGTAGAATCAGGAAAACAGAACAAGAGATTCAGGAGAGTGGGAGGGAGGACATTACAAGACAAAAATGCAAAGACGTAGATTTTACCAGACACTTCATTTATTGTATTTTTCCATGAATTTCTTTGAGAAAAATCTCCCTGTAATAATAACAAAACAGCTTTATTGGACTGGAGTAAGGAGAAAAGGAAAGCCCCCTTCCTTTTTTGACTGATGTCACCATGAGGTAATTAGAAGAGTTCTGGTAACAGGGAAATACTGGGGATCATTTAGCTGTTACACTGAAGCTGCATGTGCTTATTTGGGGGGAAATGACTCATTACACTGGAAAACAACATACTTTATCTTTTCAAATTAATCATATGTTTCAGGTGAACAGCACTTTGGAAAGTAAAAAGAAACCAAGAAAGCCAGGAAAGTAAAGGATTACAATTGGTAACGGGAGGGGAAAAGTCTGAGCTGAATTCTACTACAAGAATGAAATTTAGCAAAGAGTGCACTCTGCATAAGGCAGGGTAGATTTCAGAAGAGAAGGTGCTTACATCATTGACAACTAGGTAACATGAAAGTAATTGACATGGATGCTCTGATAGGAGAATGGGGAAAAATCAAACTTCTACTTGGCAAGCCATTTTAGGGCACCTGGAGTTTAGTCCTATCGCTTTGAGGCTTTCCATGGAATATAACATTTCAATGTAGGTTTAAGACAAGTAGAACACTTTGTGTACATCACTGATTTTAATACACAGATGATAACACAAGCCCATTTAGAATAAAACCTTTTCAGCAAATTCCTTCCCACTGATTTTTTTTAAAAGTGGATATTTTGACCATAATATAATATAGATAACTACATAATAGGTAGTGCATACTGCAGTGCCATTGCATATTACCTGTAACAAGAGGCTAGGGGGAGGGACACCAATATAATTCCCTTTTTAGAAAACATCAAATCTGGGAGGTTACAGAGGACCAAGCAGATGTTCTGAGATTACATGGTGTCAATAGGAAAATATGGACTTCTGTTTAAATAGCCAAAATAATACTCTAGTTCTTGATGATAAATCTAGCAAGAGAGAAAGCACGCATGTCTTTGATATGTTCAATTTGTCTGTACATTGTCTAACTTATTGGGAGTAGTCAGTCAATGCCTTTTGAAGATGGTGGTGGTAATGATATTGGCCATATCTAGCTTGGGGGACTTTCTGGAGTGTTCTCTGGTCTAGATACATTTTTTTTTTGGTGAAACTTGACTGAGATACTTGTATGACTCAGGGCAAGTTATTTAACAGCTCTTAGTCACACTTATTCTAATAGTAAAATAGAGATAATAATGAAACCCATCTCACAGTGATATCCTAAGGACAAAATGAGACAAACTACATAAAGAGCTCTGAAAGCCTTAAAGTACTAGGTAAATGTCATTCAAGCTTTATTCATAGGATTATAGATTTAAAACATGAAGGAAAATGAAAGTTCATTTGGTTCATTCCACCTTATTTCTGAAAAGGAAACTGAGGCCCGAGGCCCTGATGGGTAAAATAACTTGTCCAGAATCACCCAGACATTGTACGACCTATGGGAAGCTATGTAGTAATTAAATATTCTCAAAATCCTACCTGAAACCAAATCCATATTTTTAATTCCCATCTTCTCCTGGTGAAGAAGGCATATGTGTACAAATCTTGGTACACCCAAATCATTTAAGAATGCAAAACTCCTGTGGCCCAAAGAGCAGAGAGACTTATATGGTAGATGTAAGTGAATGGCAACATTTTTGAATGGGGATTAAATAGAATTAATGGTCCATCTCATTGTCCACTTAAAGTTCAGGTCTAGCCTGTTCAACAGTTATTTTTTATCCATTTGGTTTTTCTTGTAATGGTCAAGTTAGACAAACTGGGAGAAAAAACAACAATTCTAAGGGTTAGAATTTTTTTTCTTTACATGAAATCAAAACCTAACTCTTTGTAATGGAATCCCTAGCATTCATATTTACCAAACGGATCAAGCAAAATAAATAGAAACACTTTAAAACACAACAGCCTTAAAATATTTGAAAAGATATCATGTTTTATCTCCACTGAAATCTGATCTCCTCTAATTTAAATAGTCCTTAGCCCTACAGGGCTTAGAACATACTTTAATTTTCCTTTACCATTCAGAAGTAAATATAGAAATAAACAGTCCAGTGCAACCTGGAAAAGTAATAACAGCATCAATTAAAATACTTTATTTTAATATATTTTAATCATTCCCTCTTCTGGAAACTATCTTTCCTGTAGGAGTCTCACAGTGTCAGTGTTTCACCAATTATGGAATGTCAGTATCCCATAGCTGCTGTTTCTAACACCAATGGCCGATTTCCCTGGATTTCTGTCTACATGAGCCCTTGCAAATTAATGTCTGAGGTCTCTCTCTACAAGTTAATTTATTACATGAGGTTGATTTGAGGCCATTTTCCATCCTATTTGTTCTACTTGGCTCAGGCTGAGTTTTGGATGCTTTTCCTAGATGTTCTTCTAGAACTTAAAGTCTAATAGAGGCAGGAGAAAAATACACAAGTAGCAAAGAGACATAATTATAATAGAAGTGTCTAGCATAATAAAGTATGTTAGATTTTAAGTGGAGAAGGTTAACCAGCCAATAATCAACAAGAATTTATCAGTCCCTATTATGTGTCAGAAACTTGTGCTAAGGCTGGAGAGCTAAAGAAAGATAACAACCCCTGCCCTCAGGGAGCTCACATTCTAATTCTGGGCTCACATTCTGTTGAGGATTGATACTCCAATGCCATTGTTAAAGGCTGGATCCAGGAAGGATTACCTAGAGATATTATTTGAATTGGAATTTAAGGGAGAGATACAAATTCAACAGAATAAAAGGGGTAGACTACTTTCTAAAGATAATGAGGAAAGACTTAGAGGAGGGAAATGCTTGTTTCCCTTTCTTCCCCTCCCCAGCAGATTTGGAGGACTAAGAGTATTCTAGTTTGAGTACAATGCAGAATAAAGCTAAGTAGAAATATAGGCTGGGAACAGATGATGAAAGGCTTTGATGGGCAAAGGAATGCGAAATGTATTTGGGAGTCAATCCTTAAGCAGAGCAGAAATTTTTGAGCAGAAGAGGAACAAGAATAGTTCAAGATATATGGAAGACTATTTTAAAAGAAATGTGATGGGCAAATTAGATGGAGGAGAAAATGTAAGCAAAAGGTCTATGAGTGTATTCTCTTGCATGACTTTGAAACAATTTCTTGGTCATAAATAAGACTTCTACTAGAGTAGTAATAGGTAATAAAAAGGAAATGGATGCAAGAGATATTGTAGACTTGGCGTCAACAAGACTTGGCAACATATAAAGATTTTGAGCATAAGCTAAATAGAAAGATTTTTAAAATGAATTTTGGAGGTGACCCTAGCAGAGAATATGAATTATTTTGATTAAAGTATTAAAATAGTTTATTTAGATGAAAAACAATGCTCCCCTTTGTGGACATTATTGCATTTGATATACCAGAGTAGATCGAGGTAAAAATGGCCAAAAGGCGAGGTAAAAATGGCCAAAAGGCCCAAAGGGGACTTCAGGCCTGGACATATAGATTTGAGAATCATCTGTATGAAGGGATCAAGGCCATGAAAATGAATAAGAAACATCAACTATAACAATATCTGTCATTTAAATAGTACTTGAAAGTTTACCAAGTATTTTATATAGATAGGTTCACATTCTAACAGGTAAGGATGAGAGGAAAAATAGGCAAAGAATAGGACCCTAATATATTCCTTATATAAGTATTTTTAAAGAGATCATAAAGAGTCAGCATAGGAAAAAAAAATAAAGAGCATTTAGAGAGGTAGGAGGAAAACTAAGAGACTTAGAAGACACCTAATATGGTGTGGAGTGGAAAACAGTGTCAGATACATCAGAAAGATCAAGGAATATTATTAGAATTGTGAAAATGCCAATGAAGTTGGCTCTTATTCTAAATATTTAGCATACATTGACTTAAGAAATGTTCTAGATTTCTAATAATCCTTACTACCTTATTCAGGTCATTAAACATCCTTTATTTTTTCCACTACTGGGCAAAATATCTAGCTCCTAAATAAATAAATAAGGTGATTGTAGACTGCAAAAATGATCTGGGAAAGGAGGATAAGAAGGTCATTTATTATTACATATTCCAAAAGACTGAGTAAAGAGTAGGTAGTTGTCAATCTGCCTAGGTTTACAGTCGAGATTTAATACAATGAATACTCTAGAGTAAGAACTTTTGTCATATACAAGTAGGAATTTTCCATTCCTTTTACTTGAGTAGGATATTAATCCCAGATAGAGAGGTCAGTGCTTATGTCATGGAGAGTATGGATGGCTGCATTTGGTAACCCTCTGGGTTGGAGCGGAACGTGATTCTCAGACTGAAAGGTCTGTCTGCTGACAGGATCACCCTTTATTATTTTTGTCTATATTGATTTGTGGCAATGTTTCTGGTGTAATGCTTGCCATTTGTGCAAGGCTGCATTGTACAAGACTGCTTCCACCTCCTGATAAGATCATGAAACAGAACTAATTTTTAAAGAAAGATGGAGGAATGAGAAGTGATGGGACCAGTATTAAATTCTTGTGTTTATGTAGTTGACAATTGCTATGAGAGCTCCCCATCTTGTAATACTCATATGCTATCATAATCTCTCAGAATGTGAATTAAGGTGGCTTTTTCATGATCTTAAATTTTAGGACACTGAGCAAAAGAAAAACTGTTCTGCTATTTGTATAGTGCTGAGATTGGAACACAGTGGCCAAATGGATAATGGGCTACTAATCTTCCTTAGGACAGGTCAGTAAGTACTTGACATGACTGCTGGCCTTTCATTACAGAGTAGCAAATACCAAACTCCAGTATGATTTCTACTACTGTAGATCTAGTTTGATTAAAAACAAACAAACCAACAGGAAAATAACCAAACAGAACTTGTCAAGATTCAATATGAGCTGGAACCCGGCATGAAGAAGAAAAATAAATAAGTTAAAAGGTTTTTAGCAGATGGAACCCCATTTTGAATTTATAAGGATGCCCAACTGGTGTAAAGAGATAGAAAATGATAAACTCAAGAGACCCAGATGTTGTTTTATGGCCAATATACAGAGAGAAAATAACCCAGATTACTCTGTAACTAGAAAAATAAAGGAAGCAGTATGAAGTGCCAATATTATAGACCTCTTCATCAAGTTGTTTCTCTAGTGTTTAAAAAGGTGGTTTAGGACTACAGGGTATGATATGGAGGTTATTAAGGAGAGTACAAAGTTATTTTTGATGGGAAGATTAAGTAAATATTATTCATTAAAAATAAACTCACAAAAGTCTCATGAACTTGTAAAAAGGTCAAAAGGTGACACAACATAAAATAAGTCTTCAAAAGTGAACCAAACATTTATGTGGCTAACTGGCTAGCAGTTTTGTTTTCTGTTTGATTTTTTTTTTTGGTTAAAATCATCAAAAGAGCCCTGCAACTTAATAGAGGAGTATGGGTCATGACCACCAAAGAAACTGGGTAAGATTGAAAGAAATTGGGGAGGACTAGTGAAAACCTATCTGGTGCAGTGGAAAAAGTACTGAGTTAGGAATGGTAGGAATTGGGTTCTCTTCTAGGCTTTCTTGCTGATTGTCTGTGTGACCTTGATCTAATCACTTAATTTTTCAGCATCTTTAGCTTTCTCAACAGTAAAATCCTTTCTTCCTAGTGGAAAATGGTCATGCTGCTAGGTGGTACAATGGATCAAACATTAGGGGAAGAGTCAGGAAACCTGAATTCAAATTCCGTTTCAGAGGCTTCCTGGCTTTGTGACACTAGCCAAGTCATGTAACTTCTCCTAGCCACAGTTTCCCCATCTTTAAAAGGGTGATAATAATAGGACCTACTTCTCAGGGCTCTTAGGAGGATAAAATGTGATAGTATTTGTTAAGTTCTTCATAAACCTTAAAGCATTATATAAATTCTGGCCATTATTCTTTATAATCATTATCATTGACTTTCAGGAAGAACCCCAGGGAATCTATGCTATTTAGCATTTCCAGCAATGACTTAGATAAAGGTATAGATGATATGCTCATCAAATTTGCAGATGATACAAAGTTAAATGGTATAGCTAACACAACAGATGATAGAATTAGGATCCAAAAATGATCTTTATAGGCAAACACATGGGGCTGAATGTAATTAGACAAAATTCAATTTGGATAAAGGAAAAGACATATTTTCATTTAAAAAATCACTCTACTAGTACAAGATGGGGAAGATATTGTTGGGCAGTAGTTCTGGAAAAAAATCAGAGATGGTTGTTATTGGACTACAAGCTCAGTCTGAGGTAGTCGGGTGATTGGCAGCCTCAAAAACTAAAGTAATCCTGAGTAGCATTAAGAGGCATAGTTTCCATGAAGAGGGATAAGATTGTTCCACTGAACTATGCCCTCATCCAATCTTATGAGGGATATTATATTCTGTTCTAGGCACTATAGTTTAGAAGGATAGTTTAAGAAGAGAAAACTGTGAGATGAAGGGAACATGACTGATAATCATCTCCAAACTTTTCTATTTGTTGTATAATGGTGGAGGAATTAACCTTGTTCTCTGTCTCTAGAGGATAAAAACCATAGCAATGAGTGAAAGGACCTTGTGAGTGAGGTAGAATTTGTTTTATGGTTGTGTCTTATTCTTCATGATCCCTTTAGGAGTTTTCTTGGTAAAGGCATTAGAGCCATTTGTGATTTCTTTTTCCAGCTCATTTTACAGATGATGAACCCAAACAAACAGAATTAAATGACTTGCCCAGGGTCATACAGAAAGTCAGTGTCTGCGGCTGAATTTGAATTCATAAAGATGTCTTCTTGATTCCAAACCCAGTCCTTTATTCTCTGTATCACCTAGCTGCCTGATGTAAACTTAAGATTAAAAAAAAAAAAGCAAATTACACAGACAAGAAGGAAAAATAAACTTTCCTAAAACTTAGAGCTGAGAAAAGTAAAATGGGCAGGGTTTCCCTATAGAGATCATGAGGAAAAAAAAACTTTATACCAAATATTCATAACTGAGTTCTTTATGGTAGCAAAAAATTGGAAAGTGAGGGGATGCTCTCCATTTGGGAATGGCTGAACAAATTGTGGTATATGTTGGTGATGGAATACTATTGTGCTCAAAGGAATAATGAACTGGAGGAATTCCATGGAGACAACCTCCAGGAAGTGATGCAGAGCGAAAGGAGCAGAACCAGGAAAACATTGTACACAGAGACTGATACTCTGTGGTACAATCGAATGTAACAGACTTCTCTACTAGCAGCAATGCAATGATCCAGGATGATTCTGAGGGACTTATGAGAAAGAACACTATCCACAATCCAGAGGAAGAACTGTGGGAGCAGAAACACAGAAGAAAAACAATTGCTTGATCACATGGGTTGATGGGGATATGATTAGGGATATAGACTCTAAGTGATCACTCTAGTGCAAATATTAATATGGAAATAGGTCTTGATCAATGACCCAGAGGAAAACCCAGAGGAATTTCAAGTCAGCTCCCAGGGTGGGGTTGAGGGAGGCCAGGGAAAGAACATGAATCTTGTAACCATGGGAAAATATTCTAAATCAATAAAATAAAATAAAAAGTCATGGATTTCCTCTTAGCTTTGTAGCACACACTGGATAGATACATTTTGTCTATTAGTTTGAACAAATGCTAAAGAGGTCTCTTTCAACTCTGAAATTCTACGATTCTGACTGAGTCCCTAGTAAATATGGGTCATTGTGCTAACTGCTTCATAGACCATTAGCACAAATGGTGACCATTTTAAACCAGAGCTGAAATTGTCCCTTCCATGTGTGATAGCTCTGACCCTGCTAAATCGATAAGTAATGATGAATATAATGAACATACTGTAGTGAAATGAGAGCTCTTTTCTTGGAGCCACAAAGATTGAATTTCATTTTCTGATCGTTATTTATTAGCTAAGCAACTCATCTCTTTAGGTCCATGGGATCAGGGACCATCCTTTTCCTTTCTTTGTATCTCCAACCCTTAGGACACATTATGTATATAATAGGCACTTAACAAATTATTGTTGACTGATTTCTTTGTAACAATAAAGTTTAAATTATTGAATCATAAGCTCTGTCTTCTCCACCTCTCTTGATTTCTTAGAATTGAGGAAGTCTGGTCTCCAGGATGTGTGTATATTTGGGGAATTTCTCAGAATACAGAGAATGGTGACAAAGATTTGTCATTGAGAGCCCCAGAGTGTGAGAATACACTTGGGGAAAACAGAAGAGTGGAAACTCGGGACAATAGGGAATTGCTATGTGATGAAGAGATGAGCATACTATCACAGTATTGAAGACCAGATTCAATTAGCCTTGGAACCAATAGAATCAATTTGTCTAGAACTCTCATAGAAGCTCAACTCAAAAAAACTGGGGTATATGATAGACCTTGAGATGATATAATCTTGTCTAATTACTGAGAAATGTGGGGAAAGTTCTGGATTTGGAGACAGAGGTTCTTGTTTCAAATTCTGGATGTTTCTTAACTAGATGTATGAATTTGGGCTAATCAGTTAATTTTCTAGATCTTAGTTCCTTCATTTATAAAATGATGATGAGGAGTTCTCACCAACTATGGACTTTTTTTTCAGACATAGGCCATGTGGTGATTTATTTTATTTGACTATACATATATGTTATGCAGTCTCTTTAAGGGAAGGGAGGAGATTGATAGGAAGGTAGCAAAAGAAAAAAAAGTCAAATAGGTGTCTTAAAAACTGCATAGAAGAAAACAGAAAAAAAAAGAAACAATCACAGAAAAACAGGATACCTTAAAAGCTACAATATCAACAAATTGTACATTTAAAAGCATACTGGAAATGTTATTATTCAGTCTGTTCTATTGGTGTCTTTCAGCTTTTCTTGGTAAAGATACTGAAGTGGTTCACCATTTCCTATCAAGACATTTTGTAAGTGAAGAAACTGAGGCAAATATCATTTAAAAGTAACTTGTCCAGAGTCATACAGACAGTAAGTGTCCAGCACAGATTGGAACTCCTGAAGATGGGTCTTCCTGACTCTAGTTTGGGCACTCTGGCTACTGTACCACCTAGCTGCCTCTTAAGCTGTACCTAAGATAACAAACCTTTCATTTTTAAACCGCTTTTTACTATCTCCTATTTGTATGACGTCCATTTTGTTTGGCACTTAACTTCATAATAAAAATAATAAAGTGAGGGAATAAGATAAAATAAAATGTGAATAAATAAATAAATAAGAGGTAATTGAACTAGATTACTTCTAAGGACTCTCATTCTAAATCTGTGAACCTCTGAAATTACACTATGAAATATACATTTCACTTTATCATTGTTATTATTAAAAATATCAGCCTGGGTGTGCAGCTCCCCAGCCTGTCAAGGATTTCCCCGAGCAAAAGGAGTCACTGGATCTTGTTAGCTGTAGGTAAAGACTAATCGCAAATGGCTAAAGTATGTGTCAGTCAGCTTGGCTCAAACAATGAATGAGTTCCTAAAGTGAAATCTGCAGAATCCCAGGTGGCTGAGGAACTATGGAGTCTAGGCGAAGGGTCCCAGTTCATTTTACTGTCACAGATTAAGCTTGCTAAGAATATCCAGGTAATGAACTTAATTTCAGAAAGACCAGCTAGGACAGAGAGAAGGTAAGAGAGAGCTTCCAGCATGGAATATGGCAATATCAAGAACTCAGTCTTGAGGCTGAGAGATATAGCTTTAGGTACATGTGGTTCTTTCTCAATGGATGCCCAAGGTTGGGCAAAAAGTGACCTCCCAAAGGCCACAGTCATGTCCAGGGGTTAATGACCTAGATAGATAGGCAGATCTGGTTTTTTGGGGGTTTTTTTGGCTGGAATTGAAGGATAGAGATGGCCAATGAACAAATATTTCTTAATTTTGTCATGGGCATGCTGATTGTTAAATTTTCAAGGTGGGCCTTTATACCTCAAAAATACAAAACATGGCTTTATTATATTGTTAATTGTCTAAGCTGAAGAAAGGATTAATAAGGCAGATTAAATTTAAATAATTATATGTGGAATATTTAAATTATAAATAAATTAAATGCAGAAATATAAATAGAAATATTTTATATATAAAGTAATTTAAATATTTAACACATTTTGGGCATACCTTTCTTCTCTCTCAAGCTGCTCACCCCATTGAAGTTTTCCAGCTTATCCTGTATTGTTAATGAAATATTGGTCATGAAAAGTTGGTGATGATGACCAGGATGAATTTTTTTAGTTGTGAGCTATGAAACACATTCTTTTTTACTCTAACCCCTATTCTTTATCTCTTACCTCTCTTTATGCTTTTAATCTTTAATACATTGTATTTTATTTCTCTACAAATTATAGGAAGTTGGTGCTTCATATTGGAATTAAGGACATGCTAGGATGAGTTCAAATCCTGCCTCTTATATTTATTAGAGCATTGATCCTGAACCTTCTGTAATAAATATTGATTGATTGATTGATTGATTGATTGACTATAAAGTAGAAATAATAATAGGATCAATCTACCAGAATTGCTTTAAATATCAAATGATGAAAATGTTTTGGAAATTTTAGTAGCATTATAGTAATGTGAACAATTATTCTCTTAGCTCTTAACATGTAGTAAATATTTAATAAATATTGGCTGAGATAGCATGACTATATCTGTCCTTTGGCTCATGAAGCCCTTTTCAGGATTCCTTATTCACCTTTCATGTCCATCTTTCTCCCAATTCTCATCTCTGACTCCAAGAAACTGTAGAATGCACAGAGGGCAACCCCTACTAAAACCACTTTGTTAGATGGGCTAAACCAGGTTGAACATAACGTACGGGTTTAAAATCTGTAAGTTAGAGGGATAAGCTACCACAAGAATGGGAAGACTAGCAGAATGATCAGATGAGAACAGTTTGTTCCTATAACCATCAAAGTGGATGAAGCAGGTGCTTAGTCTTTGGTCAGACAATGAAGATGCCAAGCTCATCCACTGTATCCTGGGCCATCACCCAATACAATTTTTGTCATCACTGTATTTTCATGAATCTGAAAGAGAGAGTGAGGGAAGATGACTTTGTACAATCCTGTCTCACACAAATTTAATTCACTCACAAGGAAAGGCATCACACCATGGCATCAGTGTGCCTCTTTGAAAAAAAAATGATGGACAGACAACAATATGTCTTTCTTATCCTTTCAGTCACTCAGGTTTTATACCTAAAAGTTCTCACTTTTTCTAACTCCACCTATCTGGTCAGTGGTCAAGTCTTTTTAGCGGTACCACTACAGTATCTCTTGAATCCATATTGCCTCCATTCATACCATCCACCACTACCATCCTTCTTATCATCTCTTATCTGGACTAATGCAGAAGATTTGGAAGCTGTCTTCCTGTTTCAGATGTCTTACTTCTTCAGTACATCTTCCATATAGCTTCCAAAGTCATCTTTCTAAAGCCCTGATCTAGTGCTTAATAAACCAAAGTGATTATTTTCTTATAGGTTCATTTAAAGAAAACCTCTTCTTTTTGGCTTTTCAAGCCCTTCATAACTTGGTTCCAACCTGCTTTTCCAGTTTTCTTATACATCACTCCCTGGTGAAGTCAATCTATCCTACTTGTTCTTCCTTCCACAGGATATTTCTTCTTCAATCTGACTTTTGCACAGGCTGTCTGCTAATTTTCTCTCTCTTCTTTCACTCCAGGACTTGGGATATACTCTTAAAATCTCTAAATTTCTTCAAGGCTCAAGTCACCTCCTATGTGGGGGTTTTTGCCATCCTTTTTCTCAGTCACTTCCCCATGAAATTACTTTATTTTTACTTTGCATATATTTCATATATATGTACATATTCACATATATGCTTATACACATATACACTTGTGATGCAGGGTAGAAGTTAAGTTCCTTTAAAGACAGCCTGTTTTAATTTTTTGTCCTTGTATATTCAGTTACTAGTATACAGTGTTTATTGAATCAATTGAATGGGTAGGACCTTTTGGTCTTATCCCAACTGGAGTTTTTCTTGTATGAGAGAAATGAGGAAAGATGGGGGAGGAAGTGGCCAATTAAATACTCATTCCATTTTGTATTTGTTAAAAATTTACATAGCCTCTCACAGCAACCTGGAAAGCACAGTTAATATTCATAGTAATATAATTATTTTGAAGAGTAGGAAACATAGACTTCAAAGGTGAATTTACTTTCTCAGAATCATACAGCTAGTAAACATTCAAGTCTAGGCTTTAATTAAGTTCTCCTAAAGTATATGTTGTTGTTTTTTTTCATTTTTTGAGTCTGAGATGGACCTCTGAGACAATGTCATGAATCTGGCTTGGCAAAAATAATCATTCTGCCTAAAATCACAAATTTTAGATATCAGCATTTTCAGGATAGTTTGGAGTCCAACACACTTATGGGTTGATAAGTATATCTCTTTATACTTGTCAGGAACAATTCTTTCCTTCACACTGATGATGGGCCTGGACCTTCATCTACTATGAGGAAACATGGATTGCAAAATATTAGAAAATGAATATTATAATCATATCTACATGTATTCTGGAAAAATAAAATTATAGAATAATAAAAAAAGAAAAAAAATGTGATCAGGATAGTTTCAGAAAAACCTGGCAAGATTTATATGAATTGATAAAAATTGAGCAGAATCAAAATACTATTGTAAACAGTAAACCAAAATTGTCATAAGAATCAACTATAAAAGATTTAGCTACTCTGCTCAATACAATATTACAAGATAATTTCAGGAGATTCCTGATGAAAAAATACTAGCTATTTTCAAAGAGAGAAGTGATGAATTTTGGGTACAGATCGAGGTAATTTTTTTTCACTTTGCCTTACTCTTTTTGCAAATTAGTACAGAAATATGTTTTTCATGATATCATAAAGTATTTCACATACTTTCTCAGTGGGTTGTAAGAAGGAGGGAATTCAGCACTTATATTTTTAAAAAAGTTAAAAATAAGTTATGCATTTATTTAAAATAATACTAGTGGGGTGGGAATAGATGATTTTAATGTCCACTTCCAATTCTAAAGTTTTATGATTCTTTAACTGGCATATAAATGTCCTGTATGCAGTGAGACATATTTGTTTTGTAGTAAAATGTTGGGAGTTAGAGACAGCAATTTGAAAAAAAACTCAGTAATGTCTAAATTTAAATGTATTTTAAGATGATTATAATTATGAGTAAAGAAAAAAATGAACAGGGTAAAAGGCTCCTTAAACTAAAGAAGTCACTTAAATGGTTGAAATGTTAGGTACTTCAGGGAATAAATGGGGAAGATGTGTAGAGGTAACATTAAATAAGTTACTAACACAGAGAGCTTAAAATAAAATTTCATGTCAGAAACAGGAAATAATTTCCCACAAATTAAGAACTAGTGAAGTTGACTCAAGGATTGCTTTGTTTGATCACCAATTTGGAAAGACGTATAGGTTCAGAGATTGTTTGAGTATTAAGAGAGTTCTGAGTTAAACAGGTCCAAACTCTGCCTCTTTTACTCTGCAGCAAGAATAATCTGCTCTATTTTCAGAATCTTATTCCATTTACCAATCCACTCAAATAAGCATAAAATTTCAGATACCATGGTATGTGAAGAGATTGGTTGCTTAAATAAGCCATATGCCCCAAACATTTAAATTGTGTTTAGTGCTATAAAGCTTGTTTATCCAAATTGCAAGGGACTTAAATAAAATGCACTTTGAATTAAGTAAGCTCATACGATTCAATATTTTAGTGATAAACAATAGATTTCTTCAGCTAGGGAATAACAATTGTTTTGAATTATTATCCAGAATAAACTAGTAATATATTACACTGTTCAAGTGTCTACATATAAATATTTCTCTGATTTATGATCGATTAGAACTTATTTTTTTGTGCTGCAATTAACATACCAACATATGCATCCTTAAACTAAATGCTAGTTTAGTTCTGAGATGAAAGGACAGTGTTTATAGAACCATTTTGGAAGCAGAGAGGGAGAATCAGTGTTGTCTGCTGACTTTTGAAAATTTTTCTTACTGAGTTTATCACATTTCATTGGATTCTAATTTGCTTTTACCATAACATTTTAATGGTGATACATATAATTTAAAAATAAGTTGTTACTAGTTGTCTGAACACTTCATGAAAATGGTCAAATAAACATGAAACCTTATTTATAGCATGAACGTTAATCACCTATTTTTTATCATAAAAACCACAAATTCTAATCACTCAATAAATATAACAGTTATGATTATAATTGTGACTGTCCATAGATCAAGCTGTAATCAATGGTCCCAATCACTTTGGTAATATATTTCTTGCCTGCATTCATTTTTACATGTGTTAATCACGACCGCATGTTCCTGTCTATCTAGTCTGTTATGCAAAGAGTGAATGAATTTACACCCTGTTACTTATTCATGAATGAATTGTGCCCCTGAATTTTAACATGTTCCTCCTAAAACTATTAGCTGTATATCTGCTTTATGGGATGTTCCTACATAAGCTAGCAGTTCATCAATTCGGTGTCCATACATTTCTTTGAAAGCTATATTATAATTAGAGTTTAGGTTAATACTATTCAGTAACCATAAAACAGACATAAAATAATTATAACTCATTTAGTGAAATTAGAAAAAGAGCAATTATTAGACTCCCATTGTGAAGCTTTGCTGTGAGGGATGGATAATCTATCTGCAAGATGTACTTTAAGAACACCATTTTGGAAGAAATAAACTAGATAGATTACCCTTTTGTTTTGTGAATTTGGGGCAGAGGGGATGTAGGAAGGAGAAAACTTAGAAGGATATTGCAAGTTTCTTGAACTTTCTTCACTGTGCATAGGGAAGCAGAAAATCCTAAACTAACAAAGCCCCCGGGAGATTTGGGAAAGATTTAATACCTATAGGACTTCAGGGTTATGATATTTCTTAGCCAATGTCAGGGTTTTCTGTAAACACATTATTTTTAAGTTATTAATGATTGAAAATTATAACTTTTAGATAAAATCTTAAATAAATTATTTTTGAATGTTTCAGAACCCTCAGCACAAAATCAAAACACACACACATGCACACATACAAAATACACATAGAATGGGCATTCTTCTTGAGACTATTCCAGAGTTCCTGTGCTTAAACTCTTAGAGAAAAATGTTGGATCCTATAGTATTCTTTGCCTTTGGTCAATTTGTATTGGGAAAAATTTTCTGGCTGTAGCTAAAGCAATCTCTTTGTATAATTTTCCTCAGATCCCAAAATAAATGATAAGATGAAATGTATGAGTGAAGAAGACTCTGAGAGGAATAAAGTATTTCCCATTTTCCATGTCATCAGATTTTCTGCTTTTGAACAGTTTCACTCTAATAAGTATACCTCAATTAAAAAAAAAAACCCTTAGGAAACAAGCCAGACAGAACCAGGACATCTGTACATTTGATTTTCTCCAACTGTTGCTAAGAAGGAAGTCTGTGGCATGAATTCATGCTTCTAGAATCGGTGAGATGGTACCACTGAGTAGAGAGAGTAGACAAGAGGACTCAGGGCTTATTTAACACTTTCCCAGAGTGAATGGTGTAAGGAGAGGATGAGGGAATGAAATAATTTGATGAGAGGCCTGGATGAAAGACAAAAATGGAGAACCATCTCTTTTTTTTCTTTTTTTGCTTGTAAAATATGAGGACCTGTTACTACTTGCTGTATGTTATGATTCTAGTGGTAAGTCGAGAAAATAGGGAACAATGAAGCATAAATTAAATTTAGAAATGCATCTTAGTTGGGAAAAAACAAAACAAAACCAAAGGATTTGAATATGCATGTGCCAAAAGCTGATCAGTAAATTTAAGGCTGTTATGTTCAAGAAAGGGTTAGCACTAAATTTACTTTTAAAGGAACTTGTAACTTCTATTTTGTTTCTTGTTAAACAAAAGCAAAGATAAGTTCAGAGGGCGGTTACCTCTGACAGTCATGAACAAAAGAAAAAAAAATGAATGCCATCCTCTTGAGAGTACTTTTCTGTCACTTAAGCCGTTTACATATTTTTCTATTTTTATCATTTTTTTTCTCCTTGGTACCACCAGGGATCTCAGTGTTAGCACAAGGTCACTAGGGCTATGTCCAGTGCCAGACAGATTTTGCCACAGTCAGGTTTTTATGATGACAGAATGAAATTTGCAGAATGCCCTGGTGAATTCCATGACAATTGTTAAGATTGTCATTTAAAGCAGATAAAAGGCAAGCCATTGATTGCTTTCAACATTCACTACCTTTGTGTTTTGAAGGGTGCAACATGCTTTTGTTTTTCTATTCCAAAATAGCCTCACAGAAAAGAGCCAAAAATATAGAAGATATTATTCACAGTAGTGTGAAAGAATGTTAGGCGTCATCATTTACATTGAGCCAAAAGGAATTAAGAGTTTTAAGATGAGCTCAGTCTTGCTCGACAAGTAAGGGGAATTAATTGGAAGAAAATGCAAAATTAAAAGCAAATGATGAATTTGGCTAATTTTTCCCCTTTCCAATGTTCCAGTATGTTCCTCTGACCATCCTCCAGGAACACTGCTTGAACCAACAGCTGTGAATTATAGGCTTCCAGTAATGTACGGAAGAACTTAAAAAAAATCAGTTGATGAACAGTTGCATCAAAGATTTAGAGGATTCATTCCAGTTTTTAATAATCCCATGTGGTTTTAAAATATTTTAATATTTTCTCTCAACATGTTTCCTATTATACATCTGTGAAATAAGGGCATGTAACTAAAAGAGGGAAACAAAAGTTTTCCTTTTTGCTTCATTCCCCTCATTTTTAAATATAAGCATCTTCATAGCAGGTAAGAATTTAATAACAAACAGACGAATGCATTACTTATTAAAATCTCTCTGGTTTATCAATCCAGTACAACACAAATCAATTTATGTATACAAAACAAATCCAACTAGTCAACAGAATTGACTGGTATTCCAGAATTGAATTGCTTAATCAATTCAGTCAAACTGGTCAGTGTGCTGATAGTGTGTGTAGAAATAGCTGATAGAATGGAGAAATGTATTATCTTGGAATATTGTCATGATTTCTCTGAATATATTTCCTATTTGGCAATAGTGAAGTACTTCATATATTAGGGAATAAAGGATTACTAATGTTTTTGTCAATATTTAGAAAAATTTTTTGGGAGGCAAGTATAAAAATTGAAATTGGCAATACTAATTGAATATGTAACCACTCTGAGGTCATTTTTATTATTACTTAAAGGTACATCCTCAAAATAGTATAAACTGCCAACAGGTATATCTCTAGGGTACTATATTCTCTCTCTGTAGTTTTAAAATTTTATGTGAGACAGTTCTTAACCAAAATGAGTCTGGATATAACAAAAATAAGCTTTTAACAAATAAACATTTTATTAAAACTGAATTGATTACCCTTAACATAGATGTAATATTATTTCAGGATATAGACCTGGGTGCCATCATATGGTATATATCAACATATGATATTGAACAAGAAGTTCTGGAGAAATTCTGAAACAGGCCAAGATGTGGATGATTTTGTGGGACATATTTAAGAAAACTAATAAAACAGTGACTATTTCATAAATCTTGTGCAATTTTAATTTTATCAATTTGATGCTGAAAATGTAGGTCTGGGCATAGGGAAATCATAAATCTAAAATTAATTTGAAATATAACGTATCTCGAAATGTGTCGGAACTATGTTTAATTTTTAGCATTTTGTATAGTATAGTTATATAGGCAGATAAAATTTCATACTTGTTTTAAAAGATTTTACCAAATAAATACATTTTTGCAAGATTAAAATAAACAATCATATTGCCTTTATTTAGATACCTAATTTATACACACATAGACACGCATATGCACATGAATCAAATCATTCTAGTGCATTAAAGAGAACAATTATAAATAACTTATTTACAATGAAAAATAATCTTCATTGGATATGTCAGAATGCATGTGACTTCCCCAAATTCTTCTGATTTTCTCTAAAACTACTATTTCATTTTCATTTTTTTTCTTAAAATGTTAGTACTAATCTACCAGTGGAGGGCATAAAAATAAATTCTGTAATTGTTAGTCAACAAGAATGCTAATGTATTGATTTTTCAAATATAGAGTATTGAGAAGACAAAACAAAAATAGCCTTAATCTATTTAACTTTCCTGAAATATCATTTTAGTCCTGGCTTTAGTGTGAAAAAGTATTTTTAGTCATGAATAAGAAAAAAGAATCTGGCCTATGTATATATTCACTAGAATTCTAAGTTGATAAAAGGCATTTGCCTTCATCCCTGCCTCTCTTTCTCTAGACTATTTTCATAACCACATAATGATCCTTGATCCAAGTTAATTCTTTTGATTAATTATTGTTTGTATATGTTTAGCTATTTTTACTTTCCTTTATATGTCATTATATTATGCTGATATTCTTAAGATTAAAACAAAGGCACTCTATCAGGGATTATAGTAAAGATTATTTTTAGAAGTCTGTGCTTTTAAACTCTAGAAACAACCTTGTTCACCTTAAGGAAATCAAATCATTATAGTAGAAATTTCAGCTTTCTGTCTTTGTTGAACGGCAACTTAGTATCCAAGTCTTTTGTTTTCCTATTGTTCTCCCATTACTAGCACCCATCAACAGAGTATTGTTCTTTAGACAACTTAATCATTCAAAATGCAATGTAATATATCAAAAAAATGAAACTAATTCCACAAAACAGATAGAAGTAATTGTACAATCATCACTGTACATTATAATTATGCACATAAACATTCCAGTGAACCATCCAAAGGACCATATAGAAACTATAGAAAACCTGTATTGGAATTCTTGACATGGAAATATTAAAATCTGAGGAAATATTAAGATTATTTTCTAGGACAAACTTAACCTGAGAATTAGAAGATAATAACAACAGAAGTCTCTATAATCAGAATGATTTCTGATTTTCTTAAATGGTCAAGAAATGTTAAGATTAATGTCCTGTTAACATATTATTAAAATAATGTATTAATAATAAATGAATATTAAAATATTATAAAATCTATTTTAAGTTTTGGAAAATATGTGGAAGTTTGTAGCACCCTTTAAATCTTTCATTTGAGCCACTATATTATTCTAAACTAAGTTTAAAAAATCCATTTTATAGGTACAGAATAAATCAGGTACTCTTTGATTTTATTTTGGTAGGTTGATTGGCCAATCAGAATGAGCCACCACATCATTTTTTACACAGAGCATTGAAGCTATTTCTGTTAAGATCTTAATTCTGATGTTAACACAAATAGAACTAAACAAAAATATTTCTTCCCCAAGCTCTCCTGCAACCTCAGTAGTAGAAACGCATTTTTGCTGGCATCCATCTTCTATATAAAACCTCTCTTTATATTCTTTACAATAGTAAACTTGGACAGAAGGGGGTAACAGAAGGAGTTTGAGCAAAAAAGACAAGACATCTGTCTTTCTGAAGTGGGACAGAGAGCCTCGAAGGGGGAGTGAAGCAAGAAGAATGGTCTCTAATACAAGCACACAAAGCAGGAGGCTTCTACAGGGATGACAGCAGTCTGCAAAGGAGTGGAAGATGCTGTTGGGAGATAAATTGTGCTTATGAGAAGGGGTGGAAAGAAATTATGTGTAAGGAAGCTATCATAAGGCAAGGGACTTTTGGAACACTAGGGAAGATATTTGAGGGTGGAAAAGATATAATGTTAATTTCAGGAAAGTTATAAAATGCTTAGCACTTATTTTTGTAAAATGAATTTCTCTTTTCATATAAGAAAATAATACTAAAATCTAAAATCATATAATCACAATGAATGTCTTGCATATAGAATGAAGAGTTTAAGGGATGAAATTTCTGACAATACTTTAAAAGTTCAAATAAAAACTTGTTAGTTGTGATCTTGTGAAAATTCATCTCATATTTCATATCAGCATATTTTTGGTTTTAGTTAAGTATGACTTTGTTCTTACAACAATGACCAATATGAACATGTGTTTTGCATGACACCAAAATAATGAAAAAAAGGAAATTTGGGTAAAGAAAATTGCTTGAAAATGTTATTGAATCAAAAAGTTAGAAGGCACATGAGATATTAATGGATTATAGAAAGAGACAAACAAGATGATTGCAAAAAATATCAATAAAACAAAAAACAAACAAACCTGGAAAGATTTATATGAAGTGATGCAAAGTGTAATGAGAAGAATCAGGTAAATGTTCTACACAGTAAGAACAATAAATTATGATTATCAACTGTGAATGACTTAACTATTGTCAGCAAGTCAATGAGTCAAGATGACTCCAAGGGACTCATGATGAAAATGGCTCTTCACTGCCGGAGAAGAAACTGATGGAGTCTGAATGCAGATTGAAGCATGACATCTTCTACTTTTCCTCCATGATTTTTTTTTCTGTTAGTGGTGTATGTCTTCTTTCACCACAGGCTGCATAATAATATATTTACAGTCTGTATCATATTACTGGCCTTAGTCAGGGAGGGATTAAGGATGGGGGAGAGAGAGAAAATGGATTGCAAAATGACAGAAAAAGGCATTGAAAATTATACCAACATGTAATCTGGAAAAGAAAAAAACCTGATTATTAGAATGCATATTAACTTCCATTAGAATGCAAACTCCTTGAAGGCAAGAATTAGTTCTTATGTTTTGTATTTTGTTTGGGAGTGTCACCAGGTAATGGAACATTACCTAGCATGTAGCAAGCATATAATATATGTTTGTTAACTGCCTAACTAAGATAAATTAAATGGCATGTTGGAAAACATACCGGAAAATCCAGGGCAAGGTTTATAATAGAATCCAGGTCTGTTGACTGTCTGATGATCTTTCCACTCTAGCACATTGACTTTCTTGGTAAGAGCTGGATTTTGAAAGGGTGCCAGAAAGAAGTTTTAGCACCTCACTTAAAAATGGCAATGATTGCAGAAGTTTTCAGATACCTTGTCTAAGTAACAGGACTCCAGACCCAGTTTTTATCTAATCAAGCAAAAGCGATTTGTGAAAGTTATGACATTACAAAAAATTTGGATGAGGAAACTGCTTTAGAGAACATAGAATTTTAGGGTTTGAAGGAAGCTTAGAGGTCAACTAGTCCACATCCCATTTTATAGATGAAAATGAGAACTAGTTTTGGCATTTCTTCCTTAATATCTTGGCTAAGATGGTACAGTGAGTCACTAAATCTCTGAAAGTCATTGCAGCAGAAAGTGTATTTTCCTAAGGGAAGACCAGATTTCTAGTCATAACACCAATTTCTTTTCTTTTTAAAGAAAACATTTAAATTTAGTATATAAAACTCTACCTGGTGACTTTGAGAATTCTGGGCATAAACACAACTGAATAATCATTGAGAATTTTAGTACAATGAAAACTGATTCCCACAAATTTCCCTAGTCACAAGTCCTTAAGATTAAAATGGTGTCCTCAGAAGAGCAACTCATTCCAAGCTCTCAGAAATAAATTTAGAATAAAAAAAAGCAAGGTCAGTTCATCCTGTCCTAAATATATTAACTATTTTTACAAGGGTGAAAGGGAAGAGTGATGCATTGGCAGTCAAAGGTGTCTCTTGTCTTCCTTGTGAAAGATAAATCACCAGAACGTGGGTTTCTCACCCCCACCCCTGAAAAAAAATTTATGGTGTTTTGCATAAACCTGAACTTGATGTAATTTGATGCAATGGATAGCTCTGCTGTGTCAAGAACACATTAATCAGCTTATTAGAGAGTTAGGGTTGTACTTCAACTTCCAACATTATTCAAATTTTCCTCGACTATATCTGCACCACTTGGTCCAATCTGTATTATCTCTTACCTTTTGGCTGTTAACGTTGATAGCATTTCTTTTTATTAGACTCTTGGTGCTCACTGATGTTTTATGCATAATGATGCTCAAATTTAATTGAGCTGTAAGTTTCAGTTTAATTATGAGGCTCTGTGATACCTTCAGCACTTTTTCCTTCTATGATTACTATAACTATTTCTCTATAACCCCTTTAAAATCCTTCATCTATTAAACCCCTAGTAGACAGGCCATTTTTAGGAGAAAGACTAATTAGACCACTGCAATTATCTTAATGTATCTTCAGTATTTTTTAAACTCTTTCTGAAATGTACCTTGTGGAATATTCTAAGCACTCACAAATTTAATGGTCTAGCTCTTTCCTGGATTTGTCTTTAGCTTAGAAATCTCAGAATTTATTTAGCCATAAAATGTGTTACCTCAATTATATATTTTTGTTTGCTGATTCATTTTTATCCTTTTTTGTTATTGTTCATTAAATTTTCCTGGTATTTCCAGTGGTCACAATCTCAGTGTGGTGACTAATTTAATGAGTTAAGAGAAGAGTAATTTTGTGAAAAGATAACCAATCAAATTGGGATCCCACTGCGTAACACTTTGGGGGGAGGAAAAGTCATCTTCACAGGTAAATACTCCCATGACTACTTGCCAGGGTTTTTACTATTAAATGAATGCCCCCACTTATCTGCAAAACAAACAAACAAAATATCCTTTCTGAATTGGAAACCGATGTGCAGCCTTCCAGCTAGGAATATAAACTGGAAAAAAAATGAGATTTTTGAGGAAAACAAAATATTTTACCTTCCATGAAACTTAAGAGTGGAAATCTTTTCCATCCTCCTTAAGTTTTCATGAGTTCTTCTGTGGAGGTTGAGTGGGCAACATTCACCCTCACAGTTACCTTACTGCTCTTTAACATTCTACTTAAGCTATAATCTCTGCAAAAGTGGGGATCATATTACTCACTTCTGTGTATTAGTTGTAGTACCCAGAATAATGACTTTAAAGCATTTGATTAAAATGTGTTTGACTAAATTCACTGTCTGTCACTATAGCATAAACACCTGTACCAGCTCTACCAGTAATCAGACTCCAGGAATTAAGATGTTCAGAGCCAATCAGACCCTTTTTCTTCTTGCTGTCATGATCATAGATTGCTCATCCAGTTTCTAAGATTTCAAATGGAGTCAGTACTTGCCAGGGAATGATCCATCTGTCAAAATGGAAGGGTACCAGCTCAAGCATAGTTGCAAACAGGGAACCCTACTTTCTGTATACATGGACCACTATTCATGGTGTTTCTGCACACTTATACTTAGTATGGCACTCTAATCAAAGTCTGAAAATATATATTTAGTATACTTGGCATATTTCAGACAAATTTGGGGGTGTATTTAGTTCACAAAGCATCTGCAGTCAACTACATAACCATAAAGTGTTGGCCAAGATTTATTCTGCAAGTAGAATCACAGAATTTTGAATTGGAAGAGATCATAGAGATTATTTAGTCCAATTCAAAATTTAAAGATAAAGAAACTTGGGAGGTGGTTTGTTATAGAATACTGATGCTGAAATCATAGATCCTGTGTTCATAACCTGTTTTATCACATGTGTACTCACTACTCTTGTGAATTTGGCCAAATCATTTAACCTCTTCAATAAATTATTTCATTTATAGGCTTGGACTGGGTGGCCAGTGAGGTGCTTTCTGGCTCTGGATCTCTGATCTATTCATTTTTGATGAATTGCACACATTAGTGTTGGAACTGGGATAAGTATCTAAATCTTTAGATTTCTAATGTAAATTCACTTTCATCTATATCACAAATCAGGTTGGATTAATAGACATATTTATGTAAAAATATCTTATATATTTTTACAGAGGTCCTCAGCAGAATAATTGCCCTTGCTATGATAAGTAAGCCAATTAGAAAAATAGTTTTTAAGTACTTAATTTGTGCCAGGCACTGTGTTAAATGCTCCTGTTGTTTTGGGGTACCAGATAAAAGGAAACTATTGCCAGGATGTGTCCACATATAAACACTTTTAATACAGTTCAGAAACAATATTTCCTAGACAAGGGCAAGCCTTGCTAAGAACTAAGAAAGAGATCCTAGAAGAAGCATCACTAATTCAGTGAATAATATTGTCATCATAGATACTCGGGTATCCTAGGCAAAAATGTAAAATTTTCAAAAGCAAAGAAGGTAATAAAAATTACAATTTTTAAATGGTATACAAATACTAATTTAACTTTTGGTAACCTGATGCCCCACACAAGTTAATGCACAATTGAATGAAATGAGTTACATCCAAGCAGAGCTAATTGGCATAAATGAAATGCTAAGATATAAAGGACAGACAGCTTAGGGAAAAAATAGCTCATGGATTTCCTATTAGAGGCAAATAAATAAGTTTGCAGTTGATTTCATCATGTACCCAAAGGTAACATGAAACATAATTTCCCAGGAAATTTGGTCATCTCTCCTTGTGGTACCCATGAAAGGTATAAGCACACCATGAACATAATTGCAGCTGATGTTGCTGAGGATGAAGTATAGCAATTCTTTGAAGAATTAACTCAGCAAGTTTCTGCAAATGTAACCAGGCGTTACTTTGATACTCTGAATTTGTACAAAAAAAAAGAGCGAAAGGGTGTCTGGCATTATACATACATACATACATACATACATACACACAAATATCTATATAGAGAATTAAGAAATTGGTGAGGTCAGAGGCTCTTAGACTATTCTAAAACCTCACATCCATTATTAATATTTTTCAGAGTAAAATCCAGGAAGTTACTGAATATGATAAAACAGAATATATCTCTATTGAAAGAAAATGACTAATTGCCAACATAGTAAGCCTTTCAGAACTGGTTATTTGTAAAGTCAGATAACGTATGGAATTCAATATTAAATTTGAGGAAATAAACAAATAAACAAACAAAAGGAGGACAGACACTATATATGGTTACAATAGTTGATTCCGAGATGTTTATACAAGCTGTTAATTCTAATAAATGAGAAATCAATAAAAGTTGATACAGCTTTATCTTGATAAAATTTAACTTAAGCAAAAGCATTACCACAAGGAAGAGGTCAAAAGAATCCACAAATCATGTAAGAATGCAAGGAGGTAGAGAGGTGGCTCGGGGGTTAGAATAGTGGACTGGGAGTCAGGAAGATTTGATTTTTAATCCATCCACCCTTATGCTTTATGATCCTGGGCAAGTCATAAAGCACTGGAAAAGGAAATGGCAAACCACTCTGGTACCTTTGACTTGAAAATCCCATGGACAGTATAGTGCACAGAGTCATGAAGAAGCAGGCACACATGAAAGAACAACCATAAGTAAGAACTACTTCTTGCCCTAGGTAGAGACATGATACTCAACAACATTGCTTTATAGTACAAGCTAACTTAGAAACATTATTGCAAAGAAAAATAAAAGATATTATGAGCAAAATGGCTAAGAAATGGTAAACAATGGGGGAAGGGGGGATGGAAGCTAAAGTTTGATGTGAGAAACAACAAAGCCAGTTAATTCAAGGGACATTTATAGATGAAATTGGAAATATGCCAAAAAGACATAAAATACAAAATATCTGCTAACCATGATATAATAATCACTTTCTCTCATATAGACCTGTCATATTTAGAGTTGACTATCCCTGTACCTGATTTTATTTGCTGTCACAATTAAAATTATCTTGAGAGATTGATTTGTGGATAAGAATACAGGCTTATTGATTATATCTACTGGTGAGGCCAGCCTCATAACCAATAAAGAGACACATAAGTCTAAGGCCCTCTCAAATGACCAGAGATTTGGAAGCTGTGTCAAGCAATTTAAAAAGAGAGTTTCAGGAGCTCATTATTTAGCCTCTCCCTTGAACATTTCAAGGTACTTTAATTGGTAGATAGCTCATTAAGAAGTGGTCTATCAAACCATCTATTTTTCCCCATCCCCACAGATAGACAGGCGATGTTATTTTATTTTCTGTTGCTACAAGGGAAAGAATCGATATAAAATCTTTCTGTTAGCCAAAATCTGTGAAAGGACCACATTCTTAAGGACAAAAAAATTCAACACTATAGATTGGATGGAGCCAGGTCCAAGTCCAGCATCAGTAATTGTCCCTAATATACAGGAACTGATATAAAAATATGATATATGAAAAATAAATTCTCAAATCCAACATCCAACAAAATAAATTTTAGAAGAATAGCTACTCTTGCCAAATTCAGAGAAGACATTTATTCCAGAGAGAACCGAGCTTTCAAGGAACTCAGTCATATTTGGTCAAACTATATTAGAACATTTCTGAACATAAAGGGTCACAGATAGTAGTAATACAGAAAATGGGTGAAAAAGAAGTATTTAACAAATACCACACTTCATGCCCACTTCCTAATTTCACCAAAAAAAATTAATGAGGAAAGTCTATAAACACATTGCAAATAACTTTGATGAAAACATGAAAAATAATAAATTGGACTTCATAGGAGGTTTTTGACATGTACATTACATTTCAAATTTTCCTATTAGGTATAACATGATAAATGGAAAAGTAACAATGTATTGAATTACTGTATTATTATTTATATTATCCTTTAAGTTTTATATACTATTCTGTATATATCATTTGATTTAAGTCTCATAAAACCATCAGTGAGGTAGGTGTTACAGATATTTGTTTTATAGTTCAAAGTAAAGCAAGGCTTCTAGTGGTTTATTATCTAAATTATAAAGTTAGGAAGTGGCAGAGATAGAATTTGTATCAAAGTCCTTCTAATTCCATATTTAGCATCGATTCCCTTAGGACATTTATTATCTTTGTAGCAAAGAAGCATTTTATTCAGCAAACCAAAATGCACTTTTGCAGGCTCTTCCTCGATAAGATTACTCTCATGGATATATAAAGATTGTGTGAGATTCCATAAGTGCAAGCAAATAGATAATTTATTTCAACAATTATCTGAGTTATAAAACACATAAAGTATATTCACCAATGTCAGAGAAGAAGTTGTGAGCAAATTCTAAGGAGAAGACAGCCTCCATAAGGATGATGAGGTTCAAAGATGCTCGTTTTGTAGAAAACATTGTACTTCAGTTAAGATGTACAACAGAGGTGAAGGCAAGATGATAAAGTAAAATAAGGAACTCTCCTGAGCTCTTCTAAATTCCTCACCAAACAACTTTAAAATCTTTCCTTAAACAATGCCTTAAAATCAGTCCTGGACAGGTAGAATCTACAAAAGTACAAGTGTAAAAATTTTCTGTTCCAAGACCACTTAGAAAGTCAAGTGGAAAAGTCTATTCCATTGGGATGGAGTGGAGAGCAGTACTAGCCATGTACCCAATAAGCCAGTGGCAGGCCTTGGGGTGAAGGAAGTGACTGAATCTTCATTGCTAGCTTCTGGAGCTTATAGCCCAAAGAGAATAAAGGGATAGGACAACTGACCAGAAGGCGATTATAGGTGATTAAAGCTAGGTAAGGAGGACTCTATTGAATATCCACAAAAGAGACCTGGTTTTAGTCCCAGGGAAAGGAGGAGCACTAACACATTAGAGCATGCAGCCAAGGTGAGTGGAGACCCTGACCATAGTTCCAGAGTGGAAAAGAGTGTGGTCAATCACAGACTAGAGCATAGGTTAGGAGAGTACTGATGACTACATCTTTACTTAGACCACAGCAACATAGAACTGAAAACTTACAGACCCTAAAACAAGCTCTGAATAGCTGCACAAAAAATCTTCAAACTTGAAAAATGCCCCTTCAGCCTTGGGAGAAGATCATCAATATTGAGATAAAATTCAAAATCAAGAAATAGACCAGAACAATGAACAAACAACAATAGCAAATAAAATTAGCTGACCCTATATAGTTACTATGGTGAAAGGGAAGATTAAAAACACAAACTCAGAAGACAACAAAGCAAAAAATAGCTATATCTAGAGCTTCAAAGAAAAAAAAACTGTGAATTGATCATAGGATGAAAAAAAAAAAGAATTCCTAGAAGATGCAGAAAGAATTTTAAAAATCAAATAATAGCAGTAGTAATAAAATAGGGGGAAGAAATAAGAGTGATAAAAGAAAATAATGAAAAAGGAGTCAATGACTTGTTAAAGGAGGCACAAAAATTACTACAGAAAATGACATCTTAAACACAAAATAAGCTAAATGTTTAAAAGAGGCACAAAAATCCACTGAAGAGAAGAGCTTTTTAAAAAGTAGAATTGGCCAAAAGGAAAAGGAGATACAAGAACTACTGGGGAAAATCCTTAAAATAAGACTTCAGACAGTAGAAGCTAATAACTCCATGAGACATCAAGAAATAATCAAATAAAATCAAAATAATGAAAAAACTGATTACGTGAAATTTCTCATTGAAAGACATCAGACCTGTTAAATCAATTGAGGAGAGATAATTTAAGACTTATTGGACAATAACTCATCAGACTAGATGACATGACAGAAATGAAAATTGATCAATGTTGTAGGGGAAGTGGAAAAATTTGGAACCTAATACACTGGTAGAGTTGCAAACCGATACAACCATTCTGGAGAACAATCTGAAATCATGCCCAAAATGTCATAAAACTGTGTACCATTTGACTCAGAAAATAGTACTAGACTAATACTAGAACTGTATCTAAAGTAGATTAAAGTTGGGGAAAATAACCTACTTGTACAACAATATTTATGATAGCTATTTTTGTTGTGGCAAAGCATTGGCAACTGAAGGGATATTCATGTAGTGGAAAATGGCTCAACAAGTTGTAGTATGTGATTATAATGGGATATTATTGTGCCATAAGAAATGACAAGGTGATCACCAAAAAAACCTGGAAATACTTGCATGAAGTGAGAAAATGAGAACATTCTGAATAAAGACAATAATAATGTGTTATGATCAACGGTGAATGACTAAATTATTATCAACAAGGTAAAGATCCAAGACAACTCTAAGAGACTTATGACAAAAAAAGGCTCTTCACTGCCTTAGGAGGAACATACCAAGTCTGAATTAAAATTAAATCATACTATTATTTATTTTTCCATTAACTTTTCTCTTTTCTAGGTAATGAGTACCTTCTTTCATGTCATGATGAACATGGAAATATGAATTATATGAAAATATATGTGTAACTTATATCATATTGCTTGCTTTCTTGTGGAGAGAGAAAGCATGGATTGTAGAATGTCAGGAAATAAACATTAAAAATTATGTTGATATATGAAATTATTGGACTACCTGAAAGCAATGTAAAAAAATAAAAGAAAGTGGATATCATATTTCAAGGAAATTTGCCCTAATATCCTAGAATCAAAGGATAAAATAGAAATCAAAAGAATCCAAAGATCATTTTATATAGAGATCTAAAAATGAAATATCCCAGGAATATTATGTCCAAATCCAAGAACTTCAGAGTTAAGAGAAAATGCTATCAACAGCCAGAATAAAATAATTCAAATATGATGGTGTCATAGTCAGTATAAAAACAGATTTAACTGCTTTTTCTTAAAAGGATCAGAATAGCTGGAATATGATCTTTTGGAGGGCAAAAGAGATAGGATTATAACCAAGAGTTAACTACCCAGAAAAAAAAAATGAGCAGAATCCTTTGGGGTGGGGTGAATAGATATTTTAAAAAATTGATAATTTTTCAATCATTTATAATAAAGACCAAAACTTCCTAGAAATTTTTACATGCAAAAAGAAGACTCAAGAGAAGCATAAGAAGAAAACAGGAAATGAGAAATCATAAGAGATTCAATAAGGTCAAACTATTTATATTCTTACATAGGAAGATAATACTCAGAATTCTTAGGAACTTTATCAATATTAGGGCAATGAAAAAGAATATACAATGGTAAAGGATGTAAGTGTGAATTAAATATAGTAGTATTTAATTAAAAAAACAAAATTAAGAGATGAGAAAAAAGGACTTCACTAAGAGAAAAGGAAAAGGAAACATTGAGGGAAGTGATTTATCTCAAATAAGAGTCAAGAAAAAGCTACTATAATAGGAGGGAAGTTGGTGGGGTGATAGACAATGCTTGAATCTTACTCTAATCAGATTTGGTTCAATGTGGGAATAACACACATACGCATTTGCATATGGAAATCTATTTTACCCTATAGAGAAGTACAAAGAGACTAGGATAAGGCAAAATGCATGTATGTAAGGCAGAGCTTAGATAGAAGTAAAGACAGGTTTGGGGAAATGGTGCTCAAAAGTAAATCACTTATTAGGAGGGACAGAGTAAAAGAAGAAAGATAAGAATAAACAGGATAAAATTAAGATCTACAAAAAAACACAGTTAATTATTATGACAGTAAATATATATCTCTCCATAGCTGGTAAATGGTCAAAGGATATGAAAAGGCAGTTCTCAAATAAAGAAAATGAAGCTATCAATAGTCCTATGAAAAAATGTTCTAAATCCCTCTTGATAGAGAAATGTAAATTAAAGCAACCCTGAGGTATCACCTCACACCTTTAGATTGGCCAATGTGTGACAGCAATAGTTTTTGATTAACAACTGTGAATAATCTAGTTATTCTCAGCAATGCAGTAATCTAGGACAATCACATATTCTCATGATGAAAAAAGCCTTCTGCCTTTAAATAAAGACTGAAACATAGTATATTTGACTTTCTTTCTCTCACTCCTCCTCCTTCATTTGTTTGTTAGAATTCTCTTTCACAAAATGACTAATATGAAAAAAATGTTTTACGAAATTGCATTTTTAAAATCTGTATCAGATTGTTAACATCTCAGGCAGAGTGAGGGATAAGGGTGAGTGAGGGAGAGAGGGGGATATGAAAGAGAATTTGGAATTCAAAATCTTTGAAAATGAACGGTAATTATTTACATAAAATCAGGTAAAATAAAATATTTTAAAAAGAAAAATGAGAGGAAGGACTGTGGTAAATTGGGCAGGTATTTTTGGTAGAATTATAGGATTAAGTTATGTGGATGAGCTGAAATTTACACCAATGAATAAATTTACCCACATTCTTATATCACCCACATTAATGGAGTCATGTATTGACTGAAATATCAAACATTTTATGATATATTTCCTTTAAAATGCTTCTAATTTTCATATACAATCTAATTCCATGCTGTAATGTTTATGCACTTAGTTATTGAAGAACAGCCTTTCAGATCTAATTCATGATTATATTTATAAACTTTTAATAAGCTTAGTTGCACAGCTTCAAAGTCCACCAATGCAAAATGAATAAAAAGTCATTTCAGGAGCATTAACAATATGAATAACAGGAAAGATCTACTGAAGCAGGTATACTTGAGATGAACTTAAAAAGGAGTTAAGGATTTAGGGATTTCAAATGGCCAGGAGGAAGAAGAGGGAGAACCTTCTAGTCTGGGGTGGGGGAGGTGAAGAGTTTACACAATCAATGAGGTCAGGGAACAGGAGGTGCTAGACTATCATATATGAGATCCAGGCACTAGTCAATCAGGTTATGGTATAAAAAGATGAAATTATGTTTGATATCCTTTAATTTTTGAAAGACAAGTATATAGTTTAAAAATTCCATCCAAAATTATTACAGTAACATTTAGGTGCTTAAAGTGGGTAAAATAGATGTATATGGAAATAGTTTATCTTTTTGTTATATGGAGAGCTTTGATAAGTAAGGTTTTATTACCTTAAATTAGTAAGGTATTACATTATTTTCATTAAATTTGTATTTATTATCTTCATTGATTTTATTAATGTTTTAATTCATATAAAGATATTACATTATTACTTTCATAGACATAAGTCACATGTTTTTGGTTTGCCTGTTTTGATTATAAAGGTCAGCATACAAAAGTGTTAACTGAACCCAAGTCAATCCTGTCAGAAGAAAGACATTCTTGCATAAAGTTCAGTACAGTTCTTTTATATTTGGGCAGTAATGGCCTTATTGAAGGCAGAATCAATTAAAACAAATGTTTATCCTTGACAACAGAACTATAAACAGAACTCTATTGGTTTTGCTAATCATCCTACTCAGTTGGATTTTATTTAATGATGAAATAATCATTCCTTTTTTCCCAGGGGACCCCACTTCGATGACAAGGACACCAGTGGAGTTGCAAGGAGCCTTGACTGTTGCTTATAGACATCACACTTACCACATAAGTACTTTGGGTATCAACATGCCCAGTGGCATTTACTTGATCTCTTTTACCAAGGCAAAAGCAAAATCATGATTATGTTTCTAGTTGGCTGGATGATTTGTTGGAAATAACTGTTAATTGATTCCAAAGGAAATTTTTTTTAAAAGGCTTAATTGAAAGATTCTAAATTTAGGTCATTATTTCTAAAGCTATGAGACATCTACTAGTACTGGACAATTGTTTATTGTGGTGGGGTAATTTTTTCTTCCTGCTTAGCTCTTTTTTTACAGGTCTACTTTATTTTAAAATTTTAAATTAAAATAGTTTACATGTCAATATAATTTTAATAACTGCTTTCTGCCATTTTGTGTTTGCTATTTTCTCAATCCATAATACCCACCTCCCCTCCCAATGATGGCAGATAATATGATATAAGTTGTGCATGCATTATCATACAGTACATATTTCCATGTTCATCACTGTGAAAGAATGCACATATCGTTTAGACTAGTGAAGAATTCATGGAGAAAATTATGTGAAGAATGGTGTGTTTCATTAGACTCCATTCATTCTTTCAATGAAGTGGACAGCCTTTTTTTTTTTTCATGAGTCCCTTGGAGTTGTCTTGGATCTTTACATTGTTGATAATTGTTAAGTTATTCACAGTTGATCATCCTACATTATTGTTGTTACTGAATACGATGCTCTCCTTGCTCTGCTGTAAAAAAGAGACTCAAATACAGGACTACAATCCCCACAATTCCTTGCTCCACTTCCCCAGAATGCTTTGTATCTCACCTGGGCTGAGATCTAGAAGGTATTTAACCTGGTAGCAAAGGTTTTGGGGGCTCTTTTTGGACTTCAGTTTGGAACAGAAGTGGCTCTTTCCATAATGTAGGTGAGTTCTTGTCTAGGCCTCTGGCCTAGGCATGTTTTCCTTATCCTGTATTCTCTTTAATCCTTAATTATTAATAAACCTCTAAAAAATATAATACTCCTTGCAGAAAGAAACTAATTTCTACCTGCCTCAGTCTCCCCCAAATTTTAACTTTTACACTGCTCATCTCCCTTTGCATCACTTTATATGGCTTTCCTGGTCTTGTGTGTGTGTGTGTGTGATCATCTTCTTCATCTTATGGCACCATAGTGTTTCATTATTCTTGCTTAGCTCTTCAAGAATAACTTTTTCCCTGTCTATTAAAATTTCAAGTGGTATTAAAAGAATTAGATTTTAGTTCCACTGAGAAGTGAGATATAGGAGTAAGATTCATGTTTTAGTTTATATACCTCAATTCGTTAAAACATAAGACAAATAAAACCATTTCTGATACTTACATAATTGTATTAAATTCTCTGGGAATTGTAAATTTCTTCTTTTTTTGAATACTTTCTTCACAAGGGAGAGAGTCAAAGTGCATAATGGATAGAGAGCCAGCCATGGAGCCAGGATATACACACTGGCTGCATGACTATGGACAAATCATTTAATTGTTCAGGACTTTGGCAAGTTCTCTAGGGAACAAAGGAGTGAAGGGAACAAGTGATTATTAAGCCCAGGCAGTTTGCTACAAACTGCATAATTTCATTTAAACTTCATTATATCCCATCGAGGTAGTTGCTATTATCCTTATTTTACAGGTAAGAAAACTGAGGCAAGCAGCGGTTAAGTGACTTGGACAGTATTACATAGCTTGTAAATGCCTGAAAGCAGATTTGGAATCAGTTCTTCGTGGCTGTAGGTCTAGTTCTCTAACCTCTGAGCAATTGAGCTCCTAGCCCATAGTAGGTGCTTAATAAATACTGGCTGATTCATTCTTTTTTTTTTTTTTAACTCCACAGATGGATGTCTAAGGTTATATTTAAAATGTAATTGACTTCTCTTTTAAGTAAAGTGGTCAACTTGCTTCAGTTTTGATTAAACTGTATATTGATTTGTTTTCAATGTAGTAGATTTCTTTTTTTATTTTTAAACAATATTTTATTTGATCATTTCCAAGCATTATTCATTAAAGACAAAGATCATTTTCTTTCCCCCCCACCTCTCCCCTAGCCAACGTGCAAATCCACTGGGTATCACGTGTGTTCTTGATTAGTAGATTTCTAATGAATGAAACAAACAAAACAAATCCTTTGTTAGCATAGGTGGCAAGCAAAGATTGTCATTTTGATATCATTGGTACAATTGTAAACTGGCACATATTTTTGGAGAAGAATCACATATTCATAAGGAAAGTTAGGAAAACTGTCTCTCTCTTTACCTAATGATAGTATTATTAGGATTTTATTAAAAGGAAAACAACCCCTGCTTTTGGGACAAGAACGCACTATTTGACAAAAACTGCTGGGAAAAATTGGGACCCTGATACACCACTGGTGAAACTGCAAGCTGATACAACAATTTTGAAGTGCAGTTGTAACCCTGCCCAAAGGGCCATAAAATTGTGCATATCGTTTGACCGGGAATACTACTACTAAATCTGTATCCCAAAGAGATCAATAAAAGGGGAAATGACCCATTTGTACAAAAGTATTTATTGCTGCTCTTTTTTGTGGTGGCAAGGAATTGGAAAGGATTGGAAAGAATGTCCATCTATTGGAGATTGCCTGAATGAGTTGTGGTATATGATTAGAATGGAACACTATTGTTCCAAGAGAAATGACAGACAAAATGATCACACACACACCAACACACACACACACACACACACACACACACACACACACACACACACAATCTGAAAAGCCTTATATGAAGAGATGCAAAGTAAAGGGAGTAGAATGAGAACGCTGTACACAGTAGCCGCTGTACACAGTAGCAACAATAATGCATGATGATCAAATGAATGACCTATTGCTAACAAGGCAAAGATCCAGAACAATCCAAAAGACTCGTGACAAAAGAAAGGATATCTACCACCATAAAAGAAACAGAGTCCACCTGAAAATTGAAACACTGTTCTTTATTTCCTCTATGAGTTTTTCTTCTAGTAAAAGCAATATGTGACTTTTTTCACCACATGAGAAACATGGAAATATGTATATGATAACATGTGTACAACTTATATCATAATTCCTCACTACTTGGGTGAGAGTGTTAGGAGGGACAGGGAGATTATGGATTACAAAATATCAGAAAATGAATATCACAAATTGTATTGACAAGTAATCAGTAAAATATACATTTATGTGTATACATATATATATATATATATACCTATATATAAAGAAAACAAAACCATTTCTTGATAAAAATAATCATAGCTTCTTCATGTCTGATTACAAAAAAAACAATCTTTTCATGTGACTGGGAACTAGACAAATATTTAAATGGTGGTATATTAAACAAAGACTAATTATTATACTGATGATATAAGAACAGGGAACCCCACTTCAAAAAACATAGAAAATGAAAGAAACAGAATTAAAGGATAACATGATAACTTGGACAATGTCAGCCCCCCAAAATAAAATGTTGTAAAATGTTAAGATGGAATAGAGATCACATGTTTAGAATATTTAGAGTAGTTCTTAACTTGTTTTGCCACATCCTTTTCAAAAGAACTATTGAAATATTATAAAATATTAATTATAATATTTAGATCCAAAAATAAGGAATATTTATTTAGATCTTGAAAGAAAACATAAGTGATTTTAATAAAATTCTCTGAAAATTGAGAAGAATGAGCTATGAAGAGATAAAATAATTTATATAGAATAATATTATGAGAAAAACTTTGGATTTGAAATCAAATCTTCAGTCATCAGAATTTATTGAGTGCTCTGCAAAGGGCTGGGTATACAAATAATGGCAAAAGATTAAAAGTTAGTCCCTGTTCTCAAGGAGTTCCCAGATCTCACCTGTTCTTCAAAGAAACTATGGCATGTAGAGCAGCCACACCCCAGTAAAACTGTCTTGGCAGATGGGGAAATGAAGGTTGAGAGTAACAGAGAGGTGGAAAACTCATCAGTTAAGTTAGGGGTAGTCTACCTCAAATATGTGAAGACTTCCCCTAGGGAATAGGTGAGTGAGAACAATTCATTCCAAAAGCCAGGAAGGAGGCTAAAGTAGGTGCTATGGAACGATTAGAGCTTGGTCAGACATCCAAGAGTGACATGAAGATCATCCACCGTATTCCAGGCCATCACCAGCCATCATGATTTTTCCTTGACACTTCAACTTTTAATGACTGGAATAAAGCATAAGGCTAAAGATTTTGTGTAACTCTGACTGACAAATCAAATTCAAGAACTAAACAAGACATCATCTTTCATGTCATTGGTCCTCTTCCTTTTTTAGTGATTGTTATTTTTTCAATCATATGTAGAAACAATTTTTTACATTTGTTTTTGGACATTTTGCAATTCAAATTTTTCCTCTCCTCTCTTTGAGTCTTCAAATAGTCTGATATATTTATATCAGTGTCTTTATTCAATTCATATTTCCTTATTTTTCAAGTTGTGATTGAAGACACATATCACATATACAATATAAAACTCATGAAGGAAATAAAAGGAAGGACAGCATGCTTTGATCTGTAATCAGATTCCAACAGTTCCTGGATAGTGTGTGTGTGTGTGTATGTGTGTGTGTGTGTGTGTGTGTGTGTGTGTGTTTAAATCACATGTCCCTTTGGGAATATCTTGGAACATTCTCTCACTGATAACAGTTTATTCTTTCACAGTTGATTATTGTATATTTCTATTATTTTATACACTATTCTGGTTTTTCTCACTTCACTTTGTATCAATTCTTATCTTTCCAATTTACTCCAAATGTATCCTGTTCGTTACTGCTTTTTGCCCAGTAGTTTTCCATTACAACCATACCACAGCTTGTTTAGTCAATCCCCAAATGATGGACACCCCCTTAGTTTCCAATTATTTGCTGCTATAAAAAGAACTGATGAAAATACATTTCTACAAGCCGGTCATTTTCCTCTATTTCTGGTCTCTCCTCTCATTTTATTTCTCCCCTTTTTATCCTTTTCTTTCTCTCCTTTAAGCCTTTGTTCACCAATGTTTTTGTTTCTTCTTACTCGCCTACCAGAGTTCTCCTTCCCTTTTGTCTGTCCCCTTCCTTTAGTTTTTTTTTTTTGTTTCCTCTCCCCCTTCTTACTTCCCTTTTTGGTAAGATAGATTTCTATACTAAGCTGAATGGAGATATTTTTCTTTCTTTGTGTCAAATTTCCTGTAACTTTCTCATCTTTCCTTCCATTGAATTGATTCTTTCATGCCTCCTCATGTGAGATTAATTTACCCTCAACTTTCTCTCCTTTTTTCTTCTTACATTGTATTACTCTTTATATTCCTTTGATTAAAAAAAAAGACAACAAAACATCCAATCATATTCAACTTACTCCCTGCTCACTGTCTATATATTCTCCTATTCATTGCCCTAATAGTTATAAAGTTGTTAAGTATCTTCAGTACCTTAGACATTCTAGGTACTTTAGGTATCTGAGGTACTTCAAATATCATATATATCTTAGACATCTTAGTTCCCACCAGTTTAATCCCATTATTACCCTTGTTTATATCTTAAATAACATAGTTACTATTTTCCTATCCATGGATGCAATCACATTAACCCTACTGATTCCCTTCAGTTTCTCTTTTCTGTTTAACCTTCTTGTTTTTTTGAATGTTGAGTTTGATCACTGAAATTTTTTGGCTCCGTCCATTTCATCAAAAATGCCTGCAATTCCTCCATTTCATTAAATATCTATTTCTTTCCCTGAAATATTTTACTCATTTTTACTGGGTTGATGATTTTGTTTATAGGCCTTGCCTACATAATAATATAGTAAATATAAATATCAGATTTCATGCCTTCTGACACTTTAATGTAGAGGTCACTAGGTCTTGTGTAATCCTAATTTTAGTTCCATGATATATGAATGGGCTTTTTCTGTTCATAATATTTTCTCCTTGACTTGGGATTTATGGAATCTGGCTAAAATAATTCTGGGATTTTGAAAATTTTGTATTTACTTTAGGAGGCAAATGGTAGATTCTTTCAATGTCTCTTTTTTTCCTCTTGTTCAAGAACTCAGAGAACTTTCCCCTGATAATTTCTTTCAATATGGTATACAGTTGTTTTTTGTTTTTGTTTTGTTTTGGTTTTTATCATGGCTTTCAGCTAATCCAGTGATTCTTATATTCTATTTCCATGATCTATTTTCCAGATCAGTTGTTTTATCAGTGAAGGATTTCAACTTTTCTTCCATTAATTAATTATTATCTTCCATTTGTTCAATTTTAATTCTTAGGGAACCATTTTCTTCTTTGAGGCTTTGTACTTTCTTGGGGAATGATTTTCTCTGTTTGAGGTATTGTATTTCCTTTTTGTGGAACTTTTGTTTTCAGTAAGTTTTTGTTTTAAGTTGTTGATTTTTCTTATCATTTTCTTTTCTAACTTTTCTTACAAGTTTCTTATTATTTGTCTTTCTATTCTTCTTGGGGAGTTCTTCAAGGGTTCGTTTTGGACTCAACAATTTTTTCACATTTTCCTTTCAGGCTTTGCTTGTTTTCATTTTTATATTGCTGTCCTCTTCTGAGCTTGTATTATGGTCATCTCTCTTGTTGAGATATTTTTAGCAACAAGTTTTTTTCTCTGTCTTTTGCTCATTTGGGGTTATTTTTTCTTTGTTTTTCCCCTATAAGTAGAAAGTTATCTCAGTTCCTAAAGTAGAGATAGTATTGCCCTACATTTGTACTGTGCCTGGGTTTCGCTCAGCTGTCTTGGTTTCAGATTGAGCTCTCTGCAGAAGAGGTCTGGTTGGCCTGATGTAGAGGCCATTCAGCTATTCAGTTCTACTGGTTGGAGTTGGGTTCTGTCCAGTTCTGCTGAGTCTAGACCTTGTTGGGCTCAGTTCCTCCTACTGCTACAAGCTCTGGGGGTGCTCAGGCTCTGTTAATAATGGATTATGCCAAGCCCCTTTCCTGCCACTGCATTGGTTTCTGCTCTTACCTTATTGAGACTGAACAAACCAGCTATTCTCTTTGTTTGGCTGCTTACACTATATTGTGCTTAAGTCCTACTGAGGCCTGTACAATACACCCTCCTTGTATCCCAGTGACATGAGTCCTTCTTGTTGTCTCTCCATGTTGTTCTGAATCAGAACACAGTTTTACCCCTTCTTCTGTTGCATCTGCTACTTCAATATTTGTTTGAAACATGTTTTTCTTCTATGAGTATTTGGAGGGTGGGTGGTGGGCATCAAATGGTTCATACTTTCCCATTTTGGTCTGATTTATCACTGTTGCTGCCTGGGCTGCTGCTATCACTGTAGCCATAACTCTCTTTCCTTTTCTTCTTCTAAAATGGAGGAAAAACAACAAAAAACTTAGATGAAAAATCCATTTAGTCTTAATCCTTTTTTATATCAGAAGAAACAAGCATAAAGAAATGAATTTTCTTTTTAAATTCACTCAGGTAATAACTGGCATAGAGATTTTAAGAGAGATGCTCCAGCTCTTATTCCATTGCAATTTCCAATATACCATACCAGAAGTATTGTAAAGAAAACACTTTGTAAACTTTAAAGTGCCGTATAATTGAATCATCATTAGTGTAAATGCAGGAAGTACATAGCAGACCTAGGGATAAAGTATTTGTTCTCTGAATTCAAATTTCTTCTGATTTCTATTGTAGTATACTCCTTGTTTATATAGGAAGATGAAATAAAGTAAATACACTGATGTTATTTTCGCTAATTTAATGTATACATTTTAAGATGCTAAGAGTTCTTTATACATTATGTATTTCTAAAAACTTCTCCTTATGAAAAAAGTTATTCCCTGAAAGTGCAACAGTGCCCCTGAGAAGTGGTTTTAATTCTTCAGATCAACCAGTGCATATTTAAGGTAAGATTGCCCAGAGAATGCTGCAAATAATTACTTTTCTCCAATACAACTTAATCAATATTTATTTTTAAGTAGGTACTAATTTGCTTCTATAAATTAAACCACAACAGAGTATCTTTAAAATTACTGCTCAATCTCCCCTGCATGACTAACGTACACCATGTGTGGTTATCAAGAGACCTTCAGAAAGCAAGGAATGAAGCATCATTGGCTCATAAGATGCCATGTGGGTGCTCATGGTATGGCTGGGCTAGAGAGATGCAAGTGGGCATCTAATCAGCTCTCTTGTGATTGTAGTAGACCACAGCTCATGATTGTCATTCCATCAGTATAATAAATACCACTATTTTTTGATATTTTATTTTTTAATTTTTTTTAACTTTCTTACATATCACTCATTTTATAATGTGGCGCACTTCCCTAAAGTGATTTGCAGAAGATGAAGCTCTCAGATTTGATTAAATCTGTTACTGTTGAAATCTATTAACCACTGACCTATCCAGTGTGTGGTCCACTTAGATCTGATGTGTAGTGTTCAAGCTTCTCTTGAATACTAGAAGAGACTGAGGAGGATCTTTGAAAGTATGGAATGTGAGGGGGATAGAGAGAGTAGAGACTGACATGCCCTCCATCCAGAGTTAGGGCTGATCAAAGCTGCAAGGTAATTTGCATTGGCTAGACTAATAGCTCCAAATTAATGGGTGGAAAGCACAAAGATAAAGTGCTGTGTTTGTTTAATGCAAGTCTCAGAAACACTTGGGCAGAGGGTAGATTGTGAGGGAGACCTATGTATCCTGTACCCTCGAGGGAAGAAGAGGTAAAAGTGATACACAGAGTAAAAGCTGAAGGTTAGGATAGGGACTTTCAATGTGGTCAGGCAGAAACACAGAGACAGAGACAGAGAAAAGAGACGGGCAAAGACAAACAGACAGAAGAGAGAGAGGTTGAGAGAGAGAGACAGAGAGACAGAGAGACAAAGAACATCCATTCATAAGTTGAGAGGTGTCAATGATATGGTGTGAGTTTCTCCTGTTGCCACTTTCCTTTTTTCCCTTTAAAATAGGCAACAATTTGATTTGTGCTTTCTGCTTACTCTGTTGTTAGAGAATGTGTGTACCAAATAGGATCTTGAGCACAAAATATTAGTCCCCCCGTTAGACCTAAGAAGTAGTTTAAAAACTCCAAAGTAGAATGGATTAACTGTGGCTCCTAAACAAACTTTTGATCCTGGTGTATGATCGACCACTTTGAATGTGATGATGCTGATAGTGTCCTAAATGATAACTGGATGCAAACTTACCTAATGGTTTTCAGAGCAAGCTAGCTACTCTAAGTTTTTGTTTTCTCATCTGTAAAGTGGGAGTAATTCCACTTGTACATGCCATAGTATGGTTGTTGTGAGGATTAAACAATGCATTTGTGGTCTTTGAAATCATGAACTACTTAGTAAAATATGATATTGCTATTATTGCTGCCACTTATTGATGTTTGGAGGTAGAGGATACTGTAAAACATACCTATATTTGCAATATTAGAATTCCATGACAAGTAAAAGGAGCATTAAGAATTAATGTTCCCAGCTTCATGCCCTGATTTTGCTATATACTATCTGTTACCTTATAAAAGTCATTCTTCTTTGAGTCTTCATTTCTTTATTTATAAAATGAAGTAATAAGATTAGATGATTTCTAAGATCCAACACATGTTGTTTAACATTTCTCTCTTAAACTGTTTAAAGTTTACATATTAGTACATTACTTTAGATTATAATTCTAGTACATATCCTGTAACCCAGTGACTGAAAAAAATATCCAGTTATGAAGTAACATCCTCATGGATTTAGTCAAACTGTGGCGATATTGAAACAGATGGTACTACTTCTGCAGAAAGAAGTTACTCATTACTTGCAAAATGTATGTGTTTGTGTGAGTATGTGTGTGTGTGTGTGTGTGTGTGAGAGAGAGAGAGAGAGAGAGAGAGAGAGAGAGAGAGAGAGAGAGAGAGAGAGAGAGAGAACAAGGAGTGGGGATCTGTGGAGAGAGAGCAGAATGGGGGTTGTATAAAGGAATGATCACAAAGAATAACATGAATTAGTACTATTTTATAAATAATTACAAAGTGGCATTTTCTTGGTTAGCCCTGAATTCCTAATCAATGTAATGACAATGGGTGGGGGGGAGAAAATGAGTTTATTAGAGAGGAACTCAAATAAATATGAAAGGTCTATAAATGTTGCCTATTGCATAGCTACTTTCATATAAGTAGCAGTTTTAGAATAATTTAAATTGTTTCCCCCCAATATTTATTGAAATCCCAGAAACGAATGTCCTAAATTAAAATAGCAAGATAAAATTTTAATAATTCTTTTAAAAGAAATAGAACAGTAGAAAACTTTGTCCTGACTTTAAACTCTAAATTGAAAATCTTGTCTTGTAAATTCATTTAAAAGCCAAATAACAGTAATAATAGAAAACATCCCTTAATTTAGAGTTCCAAGATAAAAGTATGGGCGAGTCTGCCTGTCTTGATAACATCACAGTGATTAAATTAAATCAAATTTGAAGAAATCATAATAAAACAGCTTAATTGTCTTTTCCTATAAATGAGAGATGACTAAGTTGACAAGAGGTATAGGTGGTGATGTACAGATATCTGAAATATAAACTTCATGCAACTAAACACATTTTGTCATAAACCAACATGAAATACTCCCAGGGATTTTGAAGGGTTTTTTTGTTTGTTTGTTTGTTTTACTTTCTATCAATAGCTACTATACCTGGTGTAGCACAAAGAAGCAAATAGATTCCTTCCTGGATACTTCCCTTTTTTCCTTCATGCCTCTCTTTTTCTCTCTCTTTAATAACCAAAAAAAAAAAAAAACAGGAGAGAAATGGGGGGGTGTCCTCTATAATCTTTCCATGCAGATCTTGCCCTTTCTGACACCTTAAAAGCCTCTGACACTTTTTACTAATGTCCATTCTTGGGTGATGTTGCAAGGGTACATTTTGAATCTTTAGATTTCAAGGCCAATATTTTATCCTAGTTTTTCGATGTGTCAAATGAAGTATGGAAGAACCGCTAACCCCATTACCAATCACATCAAGAGAAGAGGAAATTAATTAGCAGACTGTCTTCCAAAATACATCAGCTACTGAGAATGTCATGGAGAAACTGTGGGCAGCTTAGAAAGAAATTAAATGATAGTGTCTGTTAAGACTGTATTGAAGGAAAACAAGCTCAATCTTAGGAACCTATGGTTACAGAATATAATTGCTTATGTACTTGTGTCCCATATTGGAGTCTGTGGTACACATTGAAGAGCATTTAACTTGGAGTTAAAATCTCGACTTTCCCTGATGGAATGTAAACTCCTGGAGGACAGGGATTATTGACTCCTTTGTATTTACATCACCCTCCATACCTTAGTTAAAAGCACCATGCACAGAGATGAAATGAGATGCACATGAATCTCATCAAAATGGTGTTCTTTACAAGGATGCAAGGCACAACCCATCAAGTGTGTATTGGAGGGGCAGCTGGGTATCTCAGTGGATTGAGAGTCAGGCCTAGAGACAGGATTTCCTGGGTTCAAATCTGGTCTCAGACAGTTCCCAACTGTGTGACCCTGGGCAAGTCACTTGACCCCCATTGCCTAGCCCTTACCACTCTCCAAGGCAGAAGGTAAGGTTTTTTTTTTTTAAAGAGTGTATTGGAATACCATAAAAGGAACTGATAGAGTCTGAATGCATTTTGAAGCATAATATTTTCATTTAATTTCCCCCATGAATTTTTCTTTAAGCAATGTGTGTCTTTTTTCACAAGATGATGAATATAGAACTATATTTGATAACATTTTTGTAGCCTAAATCATATATCACTTGCCATCTTGGAGAGAAGGGAGGGCTTGAAGGGAGGGAGAGAACATAGATTTCAAAACATAGAAAACCATTATAAATAATTGTAATGATAAATAATCTTGAAAGAATTAAAAAGTATATGAGAACTGGCTCATATAAACTCATTACCAGTGTGAGTATTTATACCTTGGAAATGTGTAAACATTACAAATCTGATCTTATTTTATTGTTTTGTTAATATCTATACTTAATATGATGGAGAAAATGGAGATTATACTTTCAAAGTATGTTGCAAGTACATACAGTCAATCCTCAACTCTCTTGGTGATTACATTCTAGAAAAAAGTAGGAAAGTAAAAAATGTTTGTGTTGATACAACAAACACCTGGGGGAAAAGGTGGTTAGGTTACCTCAACTACTCCAAAATATAAACTTTGGCTAAAGATTGCTGAAAATACACTTTTCTCCATGTAATTCTTTATACCAAACATTAATTCTGATAATACATACTTTCATGACATGTTAAACACAAATTAACCCATAAAATTCAGTGAACAAATTAAAATTATTAGAATTTAAAACATCTTTTTTCTTTCAAGTGCATTCTTCCTTTTTGTGGATATGATAATTCATTTATACCAAGCCTGCCCCAGGCAGAGGCGGCAGAAATTCCTTAATGAAGTTTATCTAAAACCTTTATTTTCCCACTAAAGCAGATCACTCTTTTTGAATGCTTGAGATTAGAACTCATGAGGCTTGCAGGGCAATTTGGAGGCATAACTGTAACACAGAACTTAAGTTCTAAAGGCAAATGGTGAATATATGCAATAATGCCTTGGGATTCTTTACAATAGTTAGGTGAGCAAGACCATTCTGAAAGTTGGGCATTGCATTGAGCCTCTCTGTTGGTTTTTTCCCTCTGTTGTATATAGCTATGAATTTATCAACTTGAAAGAGATAATAAGATTACAAATAAAATCATGATAATGCTTGAAGTTTTGAAAGTAAAATGCCTAAATGTTAAGGATTGACTATACATATACTTTTTGAAATCTGGTTGTTAAACATTTACCAGCAAGTTCTTATAACCTTCTTTGGCTATCTTAGTCAAGTAGTCAAAACACTTGGTAAGGACCTACAATATGTCAGCCATATGCTAAGTGGTATGTGTACAAATACAACCTAAAAAATTACAAATACAAAATAAACCAACAAAAAATACCATAAAGAACTTGCAGTCTCATGTTGGCAAATTCACACACACACACACACACACACACACACACACACACACACACACACACACTAGCAGGTATATAATGTATGGAAATAGAAAATCAAAGGTAAGAAAAATAGTAAATTGTCTATTTTGACTGGATCAAAGAGTACATTGAAAGAACTAACATAAGATAAGACCAGAAAGGAAAGGTACCATTAGAGTGTGTACAGCCACAAATGCCAGCTTGAAAACTTTGAACTCTTGGAGCCTAAAAAAAAATAAACATTGAATGATTCTTAGCAAATAGTGATCCAACCAGAATAAAATCTCTTTCCCTTTGGGTTTACCCCACCTACCTTAAATCCTTTGTTTATCCTCTGCTTTCTCTTATTTGATACTGTAGCAGCATATTAAGTTTCTGGGAGATATTGCAGAAAATATAGATGAAAAGATCACTGTTTTTCAGTGTGATTCCAAGGCCAGTGGATCCCTAAAGATAAAGCAACCTAGAAGAAATTTAAGCAGCAGAGATTTAATAGTGAGATGGTCCTTTGATTGCAGAGACTTCATACACGTATGAACAAAATTATAAGATTTTTCTAAGATGATTATATGCATTATAAGACCCAAGCAGATGTGCCATAGAAACAGTAGAGCCTTCAGAAATGTCCTAAGTAAGAGAGCTACTGAATTCTCTAATTCTTGAGGCAGCTGCCTGCCTGCTAACTATGTTAGTCACTCAAGTAAAAGGTGACTTCGAAGATGATTCTGAAGGGTGCACCTGTTAGGCAGATTCTAAAGTTGATAACCACTACTAAATATAACCTCCACATACTGTACAGGAGCTGAATGGATAGAGACAAACAAAAGAACATACTCAATTATGTCAAATTAGCATCTGAGTGCATGTAATCACAGAGTTTAGGCTAGAGTTATTAAGTTGTCCTTTGCAGATCAGTGACAATGATTGAAAATGAGCCAGTAGTAAGCTCATTGTGAGGGATTTTATGAATTCACTGTTACCCATTATAAAGTGTTTGGGGCTGGACACTGAAGTTTTACTGAATAATTCTATGCAAAGCAAGGCTAGAAAGGGCTTTTAGAAAGTTTGCAGAATACTTTCTGGTCACATTTTCAAGTTCTTGCACTAAGTTAGAGTTGTTATGCCTATTTCTCCAGAAAATCTCAATGGAGTCAAGTTCTTAGGCTGCACTATATATATATATATATATATATATATATATATATATATATATATATTGGACATTGGGCTTTACTTACACAGAACCTTTTTATTCTCTAGGAAAATATTAAGCTTTTCTGCTAGGAAATAAAGAGAGGATGAATTGGACCAATTGTGTTCCATTTCTCTTTGTTTTTTTTTTCTTTCTGGACTTCTTTGTCATGTATACATGTACATTATAGGAGTATTTAAAGAGGCAGAAAATGGCTTGTTAGGTCATTAGGATACTACTACACCTATCATCAATCTTGGATGCTATTCTAATAAATAAATAAGTTTTTTTTTTCTACGTGTGTGTGGGAGGGAGGGACTAAGGAAAAGGAGAGGAAGACAAAAGGAAAGTTGAAATCATAAATTGGACAATGTAGGTAGCATAAATTCCATCACATTGGTGTATTAGAAAGACAACTGAATTTTAAGACATAAGATTTAGATTCACAAGAATTAGGTTCAAATCCTAGCTCTTCTTTTTATAATTTGTGTGACCTTAAACTTCCATGAATTTCTGGACCTTGATTTATTCATCTGCAAGATATAACAAAATTATCTCTAAATTCCCTTCCTGTTCTAGATAATTTTTGCACTATTATGTCTTCAATCTTATTCATTCCACAAATAATGGAATGTAGCTATGGTTTTGTAAGGATCATAATGAGTCCAGAAATCATACATCTGTATTTTCTACCTGTGGCTTAGAAACAGAAACAAGGAAAGTATTATTCATTCCCTCACTGACTATTGCTACTAGCACAATGAATTGTTTGATTAGCCTTGATAACATGAGATCTGGGAAAAATTCACAGGAACCCAGAACTCAAAAATTTATTAGCTCTTTGATTGTGGGCAAATGACATACTCTTTCAAAGGCTCAGTGTGTTTTTATCTGTCAAATTGGGATAATACTTATATGTTTAATATTATTGCTTTGTATGAGAATGTCAATAATAAGGATAATATCTTCTAACATTTATATAATGGTTTAAGGTCTGCAAACTGTTTACATATATTTACATATAAAGATTCATATATCATTTTTTTTAGTTGAAGCTTGTTATAAGAACATAGTTGGGAAAACAAAATAAAATAAATAGCAGAGGCAGAATTAGAATGGATAGTCAGCTTTGTAGCCCACCTCAAACACACTACCATTCAAATCTTATACTTTTAAAAATATATGCCATCTTTGCACTATTCTTTTTCAGGGGTCAGAGAAATATATTTATTCGATAGAATGTTTGCAGTTTGAAATTCCCTTCTCATATTTGTAAAATCTCTTAAAAGTAGTTAATTAGAAACTTAAGAGGTCTGATTGTTATTCTCCTGAATCTTCAAATTTATTGCATATTTTATTGGTTATTTTAATGTCCACAAGAAGATGATATGTTTTCTTAATATATAGTCTGTTGAAGTTAAAAAACATAACTTTAACTATGAGTAACATAATGTAATTAAAAATATTTCTGTCATAAAAGCTTTAATTTTAGGGATGTAGTTGAGGATGTAGATTCTAAATGAACATCCTAGTGCAAACACCAACATGGAAATAGGTTCTGATCAAGGACACAAGTAATACCCAATGAAATTGCACCTTGGCTGTGGGAAGGGTGGGTAGAGGGGAGGGAGGGAAACAATGTGATTATCATAACCAAGGAATAATGTTCTAAATTGACTAAGCAAACTAATTCAAATGGTAAAAACAAAACAAACAAACAAACAAACAAAAGATAAAGGGAAAGAGAGAGCAAAGTGTATGGGATAACTCCAAAAGTATAAACTTTAGAGGATGGCTGTCCTCCACAGAAATAAGGAAATTTGGAAGAGGAATAGATTTTGGGGAGAAAGTTATAAGTTCATAGATTCAAGGAACCTCAGAATCTTCAGATGTGAAGGACCTGAGCATTCCTCTAGTCCTGCCTGTATTTGAAAAAGGATCCTCACTGTACCATATCTGACAAGTGATTATTAAACCTTTACTTGAAGACTTCTAAAAAAAGTAAAAAAATAAAAGCTTCAATTTTTTATGGGATTCTGTAAATTCTGTGATTGTGCAAAATATATTGTGATCCATTTTTCATTAGTATTCAGAAACCCTGAGTTCTAAATCCCCTTGTAATCTATTTTTGGGGACTAGACCAAAGTAGAGTTAGGTGAAGCCAGAACTGAACAGTTCCTATAGTCGAGATCAAATATTCCCCAATGGAAAATGAAATTTCATTGTCAAGGAAGTGCATAAAGCACTTGAAAAAAAATGAGATTTTTTCACTATTAGGAGTCCGGGGTTGATAAATTAGTAGAATAGCCCTAGAATGCAAGGGAAGGTATCAGAGATGGACGTGAAATCAAGGAATGTGCCAGGCAAGGCACTGTAACTAACAAGAAAGACTACTTTCAAGGACTTCATAGTCCAATTGGGATAACATGCAACAACTATGTACAAACAAAATATATAACATAAAATGCACACACATCTACAGGATAAATTGGAGATACGGTAATTATAGAGGAAGGCACTAGCATTAAGGGGCATCAGGAATGGATTCGTTTAAACGTGAGGCTTTATCTGGGACTTGAAAGAAGCCAGGGAAGTCAGGATTCAGACATCAAGAGAGAAAGAATCCCAGGCATGACTGCAGCTAGTGAAAGTGCAGAGTCCAGAAATAAAATGTTTTGTAAGGGGAACAGCATGAGGCCCAATGTCATTGGGTACATAAGAGAAAGTAAAATGTAAAAATGCTAGGAAGGTAGGAAGGGTTCAGGTTATCAAGTGCTTTCAATGACGGGATTTTATTTTTGATCATGAAAGTAACAGGGAACCAGTGATGATGGAAGCAGGGGCCAAACCAGAGATTTAAAACATGATCAGAGAGGTCAGTTGAAAAAGGTCAAGATCTGGAATTCAGGCTGTGAATATTCAGTGATAGGAGGTCAGCAAGGGATTAATCACTAAGCATGTATTAAATTACTATAAAGTGCCAGATAGTAAGTTAATTATTGGGAATACAATGGGAACCCATTTAAAGGAACTTAATAGCCACAAATTTAAGTATAAGCAATTGGTAATTGGAAAAAAAAGGTAGAAAAAATATTAAATTAAAAAATAATTATGTGCTAAATCTACAGCATGTCCCCCAACATACATACTTTTTGTGTAAAAAAAGGGCCATCATTTCTAAATTCCAACTTATGCAATGAGTTTTGGAAAATATTGACCCTTTAAAATGTGGTACAACTTTATAAAAAATAAAAACAAAACAGTTTTGCCTTCAAGAAGCTATCATGAGAAACAACATAAATTTGTTTTTGTTGCTTTTCAATCTTTTCAGTCATGTCTGACTCTTTATGATCACATTTGAGGTTCTTCTTAGCAAAGATAATAAGAGTAGTTTGTCATTTCCTTCTCCAGCTCATTTTACAGATGAGGAAACAAAGTCAAATAGGGATAAGTTATTTGTCAAAGGTCACACATAGTATCTGAGGATGTCTTTCTGATGTCAAGACCAGTACTCTTTCCACTGCCTATAGACTTATTTAAGTAGATATATGCAAATAGATATGGGGTAATTTTGCTTTTTTGAGAGTAGGATTAGCTGGGATATAGCTAGGTAAAGAATGTCAACTTGTGTATTTATAATTTTTGCACTTAAGACTACAGAAATTCATGGGAATTTTAAACCTCTCTGTGAACTAGCTGGTCCTGCTCTATAGACTCCTCTTAATGACCATAAAATAGGGATTCCCTTCTGTCATTAGTGCTCCTATTAGCCTCCATAGAAACTGAGGTTCTACATCACCCTTTTAAGCTTGAGAACTTTCTTTATTACTCCCCTTTCATTATTGAATGCCATTAAGTTTATAAGGTAGAAGAAAGTTTTTTTTTTCTAAAATCTGCCTTGAATTTATGTGACTAATATAAAAAACAGTCTGTCTCAAAAACTAAAATGAATAAAATCATATATAGTCATGTAGGTAGAGAAGTGATGTTGTTGCATTCAGGCATGCAGGTCAGAACGTTACTTTCAGTTTCCAATTGTGATGCTCATAAGGTGATATCTATGGACCACTCTGGGACATGATGGGGATTGAAAGGAATTGTCTCAGCCCAACTTAAATTCTCTGAGTGGGAAGTAGTCTCTGAGGCAGAAGTGAAGGAGTTCAGAAGACCCACTTAATCTGAGTCTGGAGGCTTCTGCTGACTTTTTCAGGATCTCAGAGTGAACCATGGTAGACAGTATCAGATTCAGAGAGTTTGGTTTTACAGGTACACCATCATAAGGGTTTGAGTTGTCCATCTCTATGTGGCTTCTGAGTTATTTGTTCACTATACATATTTACTCTTTATTTTTAATATGTTTTATCATGCATAACACACTTCTTGAATGGTCATTGTTGTAAGGGCACATTCATACAAAATCAACCCCCGAACAAAAAAATATTGTGAATAATGTATTTGAAAGCTAGCATATTTTGATCCAAGTCCATCCAACTCCACCATTTCTTTCTCTGGACCTGGATAATAAATATTCCCCATTATATCTTTCAAGATTGTCCCAGATCATCACATTGCTTGGAATAGTCAAGTTTTCACAGTTGATCATAATACGATGTTGTTGTTATTGTCTACGATGTTCTCCCAATTCTGCTTATTTTGCCCTGCATCAGTTCATGTAGATCTTTCCAGCTTTTTCTGAAATCATCTTACTAATCATTTTTATAGTATAATAATATTCCTTCACCAACATATACCACAAATTATACAGCTATTGCCCAACTTATGGACATTTCTTCAGTTTTCAATTATTTCTCGCTACAAAGAAAAGCTGCTATAAATATTTTTGTACAAATAGGTCCTTTCCTCTTTATTTATCTCTATGGAGTATAGACCCAGTCGTGGTATTACTGGCTCAAAGGTTATGCACAGTTTTTTTCACCCTTTGGGCAGAGTTCCAAATTGCCCTCCAGAATAGTTGGATTAGTTAACAACTCCACCTACAATGCATTAGTGTCCCAGTTTTGCCACATCCCCTCCAATGTTTATTACTTTCTTTTAATACCATATTGATCAATTTGGTAGGTGTGAGGTGGTACCTCATCATTGTATTAATTTGCAGTTCTCTAAGAAGAGTGATTTAGAACATTTTTCCATATTGATTTTCATACTGATGGCTTTGATTTTTTCATCTGAAAATTGCTTATCCTTATTCTTTGACCATTTTCAGTTGGAAAATGCCTTATATTCTTAACAATTTGACATTTGGTCATAAATTCTTCCTTTCTGGACTTATGAGAAAGAACACTATCCCCATTCAGAGGAAGAACTGAGGGAATGAAAATACAGAAGAAAAACAACTGCTTGATCCCATGGGCTGATGAGAATATGATTTGGGATACAGACTCTAAATGATCACCCTACTGCCAATATTAATATTATGGAAATAGGTCTTGAACAATGACACATATAAAACCCAGTGGAATTGCTCATTGGCTATGGAAGTTAGGTGTGGGAGGGTAAGGAAAGAACATGAATCACGTAACCATAGAAAAATATTCTAAATTAATTAAATAAAATTTTCCAGATTAAAATAAATAAATAAATTAATTAATTAATTGTTACATTCTTCAAAGCTATCTGAGGTAAATCATTGCTATGTTTACCTAACTTAAGTTGTGGTATTGCTCTTTATATCTAAATCATATACCCATTTTTTTGAAATTTTTATTTAATTAGATGTTTTAGGATATGTTTCCATGGTTACAAGACTCATGTTCTTTCCCTCCCCTCCCCCAATTCCCTTCCATATCTGACTAGCAATTCCACAGGATTCAACATGTGTCACTGATCAAACCCTTTTTCCATATTATTAATATTTACACTCTGGTTATTGGTTGGAGTCTACATCCCCAGTCATATCCTCATTAACCATGTGATCAAGCAGTTGTTTTTCTTCTTTGTTTCTTTCCCCACAGTTCTTCCTCTGGATATGGATAGCATTATTTAAGTACCTCCAAATAGTTCTGGATCATTGCATTGCTGCTAGTAGAGAAGTCCTTAACATTTGATTGTACCACAGTGTGTCAGTCTCTGTGTAGAATGTTCTCCTGGTTCTGCTCCTCTCACTCTTCATCACTTCCTAGAGGTTGTTCCAGTTCACATGGAATTCCTCCAGTTCATTATTCCTTTGAGCACAATAGTATTCCATCACCAACATATACCACAATGTGCTCAGCCATTCCCCAATTGTAGGGCATCCCCTCATTTTCCAATTTTTTGCCACCACAAAGAACCCAGATATGAATATTCTTGTACATGTCTTTTTCCTTATTATCTCTTTGGGGTACAAACCCAGCAGTGCCATGGCTGGGTCAAAGGGCAGACAGCCTTTTAGTGCCCTTTTGGCATAGTTCCAAATTTTCCTCCAGAATGGATGGATCAATTCACAACTCCACCAGCAATGAATTAAAGTCCTGACTTTGCCACGTCCCCTCCAGCATTCATTATTTTCTTTTGCTGTCATGTTAGCCAATCTGCTAGGTTTGAGGTGATACCTCAGAGTTTTTTTAATTTGCATTTCTCTGATTATAGGAGATTTAGAACATTTTTCATGTGCTTATTGTTTTGATTTCTTTATCTGAAAATTGCCTATTCACATCCCTTGACCATTTATCATTTAAGAAATGGCTTGATTTTTTTTTGTGCAGTTTATTTCCTCCTTATAAATTTGAGTGATTAGAATTTTGTCAGACTTTTTTGTTATAAAGGTTGTTTCCCAATTTGATTCTTCCTTTCTAATTTTGATTGCATTGGGGTTTTTTTGGTACATAAACGTTTTTATTTAATGTCATCAAAATTATTTATTTTGCATTTTGTAATTTTTTCTAACTCTTGCTTGGTCTTAAAATCTTTCCCTTCCCAAAGATCTGAAAAGCATCCTATTCTATGTTCACCTAATTTACTTATAGTTTCCTTCTTTATGTTCGTCTTTTGCCCATTCTGTGCTTATCTTGGTGTAGGGTGTGAGATGTTGATACAAACCTCATCTCTCCCATACTGTTTTCCAATTTTCCCATTTTGACCTCATATTGGCATAAGATGTGAGATACTGATCTATATCTGGTGGTGGACATACTATTTTATAATTTTCCGGGAGTTTTTTTAAACAGTGAATTCTTATTCCAAAAGCTGGGATCTTTGTGTTTATCAAACATTAGGTTTCTAAGGTCATTTGCCCTTGAATGTTGTGTATCTAATCTATGCCATTGAGCTGCCATTCCATTTTTAAACCCAGTGCCAGAAATATATATCATCTTGTAAAAATATTTTTTGTTGGAGTGGGTTCCTTGTCAGAAGCTACTCTTCTGCCTGCAATGGGGTATTCTTTACAGGAGTTATTTTTCTTTATGTATGTATGAAATTTTACTTGTTTATAGGGACAAAAGAATGATATAATAGATGGATAGAGTATTGGTTCTGGAGTCAAGAACATATGAGTTTAAATTTATTCTTGGATCCTTACTTTTGTGACTGTGCAAGCCACTAAATTTTTGTTTGCTTCAGTTTCCTTATCTGTAAAATAGGGCAAATAACATCTACCTCCAGGCTAGCTGATATAATAAATGAATACTTGGCACATATTAGGCACTATGTACATATATATTGTATGTATAATAAGTATGTTAGATATAATTATTGCTATAATTTTCAATGCTTTTAATGAAATGTCTTTTATTTTGATCTATTATTAATCCTGGTTTATCTGGTAAAATGGAACTTCAGTGGGACTCATGAACTATGGTTTTTGATGATAGATTGACCCAAAATGGTTCATGAACCTGGAGTAGCTTATGGATTGTATACCTGTAATTCCCTTGACCAGGATGCTCATGATGGAGCCAAGCTGTATGTTGCTTTACTAAGTGCTGGCTTCCATTGAAACTGGGTAGTTGGCAGAATTCTCAATCCAGTCGACTATTTCCAATATACTTTGTCTAGCACAGTGTTTCATGCCCAGTAAAGAGTGTTGATGTTTCAGGAAAGTAGAGGCTGTTTTATTTATTGTATTTCTATCCCAGCACCTCTCTAAGTATCTTGCTCATAGTAGCTTTTTATAAATATTTGCTAATTGACTTATTTGCTCCTTCCTTCGACACAGGCTCAACAAACAGTGACAAGTCATGCTAAGGACAAAAACTAAAAGCATCGGTAATGTCGGTGTATGATTGCTGATTGCTACTTACACTCAGTCACCATGACTGCCTGCATTGCTGTCTATTAAAAGCATGAAAGAAGAATGTAGACTCTCATAGTAAGTCTTCCAGGTGTCCCTTACTGAGAAACCTACTAATGTAGATCTCCACTAAGGCCATGTTGCTACCTTGCATTTAGAGCAGCAGGTCAATTCCATGCCCATTGAAGAGAATTTATTTTCTTCTAACGTAACAGCTATGGGCAACTAGGCAACTCAGTGAATTGAAAACTGCCCCTAAAGACAGGAAGATGTGAGTTCAAATGTAGCCTCAGATATTTACTAGCTGTGTGACCTTGGGTAAGTCACTTAAACCCTGTTTGCCTCAGTTCCTCATCTGTAAAGCAGGGACTCACTGAAGAAGGAGATGGCAAACTACTCTTGTATCTTTGCCAAGAAATCCCAAGTGGAGTAATGAAGAGTTGGACATCTCTGAAAAAACTGAGCAACAAAATCTCTACCAATGAGTTTTGCCAGTTAACAGGCTTGTGTTATCCATGCAAGTTCCATTTGATGCTGATAGCATTATTTTTTTCTTTTTTTAATGTAATTATTGAATCCATTTAGAACATTATTCCTTGGTTACAAGAATCATATCCCTTCCCTCCTTCCCCTTTCCCCACCTTTCCCGTAGCTGACTCGCAATTCCACTGGATATTACATGTGTCCTTGATCAGAACCTATTTCCATGTTGTTGGTGTTTGCATTAGGATGTTCATTTAGAGTCTACATCCCCAGTCATATCCCCTTTGACCCATGTCATTGAGCAGTTGTTTTTCTTCTGTGTTTCTGCTCCCACAGTTCTTTCTCTGGGTATGCACAGCATTCTTTCTCATAAGTCCCTCAGAATTGTCCTGGATCACTGCATTGCTGCTCATAGAGAAGTCCATTACATTCAATTATACCACAGTGTATCAGTCTCTGTGTACAATGTTCTCCTGGTTCTGCTCCTCTTGCTCTGCATCACTTCCTGGAGGTTGTTCCAGTCTCCATGGAATTCCTCCACTTTATTATTCCTTTGAGCACAATAGTATTCTATCACCAATATATACCACAATGTGTTCAGCCATTCCCCAATTGAAGGGCATCCCCTCATTTTCCAATTTTTTGCCACCACAAAGAGTGCAGCTATGAATATTCTTGTACGAGTCTTTTTCCTTATTATCTCATTGGGATACAAACCCAGCAGTGCTATGGCTGGATCAAAGGGGAGACATTCTTTTAGTGTCCTTTGGGCAAAGTTCCAAATTTGATAGCATTAATTTTTGAAGTGAATTGAAGGCCCCATTTAGATGACTTCAAACATGTCTTGGACATGAAGCAGTTAGAACAGTGAATAGAGAGTTGGGCTTAGGCTCAGTCAACCTGAATTATAATCCTGCTCCTTTTCAGCCCCAGTTTTTCCATCTGTAACCTGAAGAATAATTTTAACAACTTCCTCCCAAGGTTGTTGGAAAGTCATTTGCAAATATTAAAGTTACTGAAAAGACACACCTTACAGCAACATTTCTCCACAAAATTATTCACACAAAAAGTGTGTGTGTGTATAAGTGTGAGAGTGCAAGTGTGTGTGTGTGTGTGTGCTCATGTATATGTGTGTTTCCTTTGGTAATCAAATGAACATTGAAGTCATGGGAGGACACGGGGAAGAGTCACATAGGATAAGGAAGTCTAGGAAGGTAACAACCTGCATGTTTGGAGGTATCCATCTCTAGGAGATAATATAGAGCCATCTTAGTATTTGGAGTATGACCATGTCTATAAGTCAGTGGCCATACTCAAGCTTGCCCCCTCCATAGTGCTCAGGGATTCCAATCAATAAGCAGATTAAGAATTCTAAGGAGAAAACAAGTATTTTACTTATGTAAGTTCCTTCAAGCATATTATAAGCTTATTATAGGGGGTGCAGTGAATAGAGAGCATAGCTTGGAGTCAGGAAGATCTGAGATCAAACCCGAATTCATACACTTATATGACCCTGGGCAAGTCACTTAACCGTATTTGCCACAGTTTCTTCATCTGTAAAAGGATCTGGAGAAGGAAATAGCCAAACATTCCATTGCATTTACCAAGAAAACCACAAAAGGGGTCGTGAAAAGGTTGGACATGACTGAAATGCCTGAATAACAACTTATATAGATTTGTAATCTGTCATTCTTTCTTACCATGTGCCTGACAGTTAGAAAACTTCATCTTCTTAAAAAAAAATGTATTATCTGTCACTGATTTTTCATTATATCACTATGGCCTTGTATGCAGTTATTCAACATTAGTTGTTTTTTTAGTGTTATACTAAACTATTTTAATTATTTTTTTTTTACATTTTCATTTGGAAACTCACCACATTACCATATTTCATCATATTTCAAAATTGATCAATTTAAAGGTAAATCTAATGATTTTTTTTCCATCTCAATGGATTTCTCCTCTTTTTCCAGTCAATATTAAATTCTGTCAAAAATAAGTTAATCATCCAAAGTTTAGGTCTAGTTTACAACCTTTAAATAATACTTGTGAGAGGATTCTTAGTGGAATAAAAAAAAATTGTTCTAGAAACTAGATGTTACTGACCAAATCAACATATTCAATATCAAATGAATGGCCTCTTTTGCTTAAATAGTTCTCTATATTTGAATTCCATTGTGAATTATTGACCTCTGCCCCTGCCCAAGCTAGAAACCTTTTAGTTAATTTTGCCATAAGCCTTCTGATGAAAGCAGTTTTAAATTTTGCAGTTTGCAATAATCCAATAGGTCAAAAATATCTTACTAATCATGTTACTAGTTCTGATTTCTTGTAAATATGATACAACTATCACCCTGAATTAAAAAGCATGCAAGTTACAGGTTTTATCTACTGATACATCCTGGAATGATCACAAACTGGTCAGTCTTCTCTGTTTTTCATTATCCAAAGTAACTGCTAATTCATGAAGACAAAAATTATCTGTGGACATTAACTATAAGCATTGACTAGAAATGAGAAAAAAAGTTTTATTTACCCTCTCTCAAAGTGACACAGACTTCCTTGGGGGGGAAAAATCTAAAGAATGTTTCTCTTACTGAAAATCTTATCTGATAATAAACTTTCCTAATATTTTCCACTGAAGATTAATAAACTTCTCTTGAAACTTATATCTAATTTATGTGACTTTAAGGGTCATGCTTTAATAACAATGATGAAACACGATTATTACTTCTTAATGCTGAAATTACAGTTTTTACATTGTAAATTTTTCCTGCTATGCGCCCTGTGGCACTAACATCTTTATCACTCCATGTGTTTCTAGTTTTAAAACCTTTACCCCTGCTGTTTGAAAAATATTTCTCATTTTCGTCCCCTATGGAGTACAGAAATCCCTAAAGGCAAAACCATTAGTGATCTTTCTGCCTTTTTCCCAAACACTTATTATGATCACCAGTGCTGCTCCCACTGCCTCATTGGCTTTTGGTAAAGTATGCAAATGAGATGTTCAAAATACACACTTTTTGCAACTGTGCAAGTTCATACTGATTTATAAAATGGGCAGGCTATTAAAGTGACTGAAAATGTCAGCAAGATTTATGCATGGGTGACAAATTGTATTGGAAATGTTCATTTTTAACATGCTGCTCTGTTTTTTTTTTTTTTAAACAACTTAGATATTCTATGTGATACATTTGTTTTAAGGCCATTTTTTTCCCTCTCCAAACATACTTCTGACAGTGACTTTTTGACTGGAAAAATAAACAGTGCTACTTCACAATCATACAAATTGTATTTTATCACAGAAAGCAGCACTTTGAAGATATAATAAATTTCCTTTTGACATCTATTTTTCTCATGTATAGTTAGTCTACTATAGTTTTCTCTTCTAAGAGATAACCTGAATTACATGTATAAATATTCCATCACAAAGATATCTAATTATCTAACTACCAAACAATCACCTAGCCATCAATGTAGAAAAATGTGTTATTAGTATTAAAAATGACCAACCCAAAAAAAAAAAGTGTTCATCTAAAAAGGAGTAACAGCCTGTATTTCTCTTGTAGTGTTCCCGATTTCATCTTTGGCAAATTCTGTATTAAAATAATAATCATACTGTCTTGCACTTATTTGTATAGCGCTTTAGAGCTTCCAAGAGGTTTTGCATCTGTTATCTCATTTGATCATGCACCATAAATTGTTCCATGTGGTATTCAGATCACTTCCCTCTATTATTATGAATTAGTTCTGGTATATATTTTGATGTGACTGTGATTCATCCATGCAATAATACTACTGTTGCCAGGCCAAGTGTGGTCTTTGAGCAAAACTTGTGATAGTTTATATCTCTGGATGTCAGCCATTCATTCACCAACAGAGGTGACTGAATAGGAAAAATGATGCAGGAGCAGAGGCTAGCCAGCTTTTTGCAAAGTCAGTAAAGTGATAAAATAGAACATGCTGATGGGTCTTACAGATGCTTCATGAGATGCATGGAGCAGGGTTATCACAGATCAGTATAATGGGGTGATGAATTTGTATCACAAATAAAAGGAATAGTGGATTTTTTCAATCACATACATTAAGTGATGAGACTCCGGAGATTGATTTTTTTGTAAAGAATGGATGTTCTCCAAGTATGTAGTCTTTCTAGATAGAAAGTTTGGTATTAAATTTCTAATTCTACTTTTTTATATTCAGATCAGTTAGTACCAATACTATTATTGCACTGATTTTCCTAATTAGTTCATTAAGTTGCATAACAATTGGTTTACTACCAACAACTCTTTATTATGCTAGAACAGTGAAGATAAAATTGATTTAGAGCTCAATTCTTATCATTCATTCTTACACATTCATATGTCCTGGTGTTTGATGTGAAGCTTTTACCATGACACAAGTTTGCAAATTGTACCAAGTATTCTGCCCTGTTTTCATTTAAGGCCACATTATTCCTTTTTTTTTTGGGGGGGGGGGGAGTTGTGGGATGGGGAAGAGTGTTTTTATAGGCAGAGAGATATGTCTGCACTGACTTTTTTTACTGAAAATCTCACTCTTATCGGGGAAAAAAAAAACAAAATGAAATCTTCCATACAAAGGTTACATTTCTATGTCACAGAAATCAAAATTCTCAGTACAATAGTCTTCAGGATGGTCTATCTGCTTCAGGTTTCCCTACGTTGAGCTTTCTAGAATGAAGGTCAGATACCCCACTTTCTTCAGTATGCTATGGTGGCTACTTATCACCTCCAGTTGGACTGTCAATCTCTGCCCTACAAAACCCGCAACAACCTGGCCCTTCTGTCTACAGCTTACTTCTCTCCAAGTACTCTGCAATCTAATGTCAATGACCACTTTGCTTTTCCTCATACAATACACTCCTCCTCACTCTATACATTAAAAGTGACTTTCCTGCATACCTGGAATTATGACCTTTCCCATCTCTGCCCTCCTGGCTTCCCCACCTTCCTTCAAGTACAAGCTAAGATCTCCACTTCTGTAAGAAAGACTTCCTGTTCCATCTTAATGCTACTAACTTCCTCTTTTGATTGTCTTCAGTTTGTCATATATGTGTATGATATACACGTATCTATTGTACATATGTACAAATATTTGTATATATAGCAATAGATTTTCATATATATTTGAATATATATGTATCTGTATACATATATACACACACATTTTTTAGTAATTGTGCATAGTTATTTGCACATGGTATACTTGAGCCTTAGACTGTGAACTCCTTGAGAGCAGGAATGGTATCTTGACCTCTTTTTGTATCTCTATGAGCTTAGCACAGTGCCTGTCATGTGGTAGCCACTTGATAAATATTTGCTTACCAAATGACCAAAAAAAGTGGTTAAATATGGACAGAAGCCACGGTGGGCAAAGGAGAAACATCAGAAGCCTGATGAGAAGTCATTTTCTTCTGCTCCAATAAATAGGCAATTTTCTATCTAAATAGCTTCCAAATAATGTTAAACTTCCACCAGTACATGATATTCTACATGATGCTGTTTAAGAAAGAAAGGGAGGGTAGAAACAAACTAGAAAGGAAATAATACATTTTTTCATATATTTGATGAGGGCTGTCTAGTGTTCCGTACATTATACTCTTAAATGTCATTTATAGTTCTTCTCAAAATACTTTTTGGACTAGTTGATCTCTATGAATGTTTCCTGTTTGAATATTCTGTCATTATGAACTAATATGAAAATTCTGTCCATGAAAACCCCAAAGTAACGAAAGAAAGAAATCAAAATGACAATTTATCCTTGGAAATCAAAATAAGAGAAAAATACTTGGTTCCTAAATTATTAAAAACATTTTGATTGCCTATTAAATTAGTCCATCAAGATTTTACCTTGTATAAGTATTACAAACTAATAATTTGTTGAGCTTCAAATTTAATAGTAGGAAAGAATTGGTCAGGGTTACATTTTAAATGTTACTCAGTATTTTTAGTAATCCCAACCTGGCCACAATTAAAAAGGTCTATCTGTTTAATATTTTCACAGTAATATTATATGCCTATTGTAATATTTATTGGGAAAGGAAATAGGATTGGAAAAATGGGGATTTAATGGGAGGTTTGTAGCAGGGTATGAGAGAGGGAATATGGCTTGGTGAGTCAAGGGAGGGAGATGCCCCCTGCTGAGAGGAAACATCAGGGGTCCAATAAGGTCTATTTTGCCTTGATGACTGAACTGAAGTTTAGCTCCCTCTATGACCAGAAATGATAGTCCACTTATCTGACTGTGAATTCAAATAATATATAATTTAATAACCCGTTGGGATTGGAGTTTTTTCTCAGCTTCAGACCTGAGGCCAGGCCCCAGAGGCTGGCGGAGGGTTCTCCCACTCCTGTCTACTCTATATCAGTCCAGTTTTGTCGTTTTTAGAATCTTAGCAGTAGACAGAAAGCAAACAAGAACAGGTCTAACCTTCAGAAGAGATTGGACTTGAATGTTCAGGCTGAATCAAGAAAGAGCCTGGCACTCCAGACTGGCTGAACAAACTCCTCTCTCCTCCACCACCAGGAAGCAAGTCCCACCTGGCAGGAAGGAAGGGCTAGTCACCAGACCCAACTGCCACTCCCAGTTGCCCCTTCCCCCACAAACTGTCAGTCTTGTTTCCTTTCCACACTATGTGGCAAAAAATAGTAGAATATCATGATCTGAAGTATATTCAATTTACAAGTAACTCAAAAGTGTATGGAAAGATCCTTAATAAGTGCACTACCATAGTTATCTCTTTAGATTGTCTTCAGCCATTTTAGTTTCTGAATTAAGTATGTTAGATTTTGTTTTTCATGGGAAATAATTAAAGGAAAAGAATGTGAATAATAGAATAACAGAATTAGAAAATTTGAGAAATGAAAACATTTTGTACAACCATCCTCAAAATGAATCAAGACCAGAATATACCTGACTAATGATTGGTTGTCCAACTTTCCTTGGAAGACCACTGGAAAAAATATCAGATCTGGAATCTGGAAGACTCATCTTTGTGATTTCAGATCTGCCCTCAGGTAATAACTAGATATGGGATCCTGAGCAAGTTATTTAACCCTATTTGCCTCAATTCCTCATTTGTAAAATGAGCTGAACAAGGAAATGGCAAACTACTCCAATATTTTTGCAAAGAAAATCCAAAATGGGCTCAGGAGGAGTCAGACAGGACTAAAAATGACTGAACAACAATGAGATGGAACTCTTTACCTCTCAATGAAGCTCATGAAATTCAGGACTTTCCTGACATCAATGCTAAATTTATTGTTTAATGTGACTGAATCATTGATTATTTACATTGATTGATAAATATAGTCTGTTTTTCTTGGAGAAAGAATTCTTCTTGTCACACCAAAAACAAATACACTTCACTATCTAGTTTTCTTGGGAAAGAATCCCTAGTGTTTTAGAATTCTTAACTTCCTTCAAGGCTCAGTTCTCATGCCCTTTCCTATGGGAAACATTTTATTTTTTTAAATTCTCTTAGTTGTTAGCATGTTATCTCCCATCCTAAATTTATCTTCACTTAACTTCTCTGTTTATTTTCTATATCTGTCTGTAGGATGTAATCTTCTTGAGTAAAAAAGGATACTTTCCTCTTTTTTAGTTGAAAATTTTAATTCTCATAGTTTATCACTATGCTTTACGCATTGTAGGCAAAACGTGCTCATTCCATTTGAATGTTTTCACAAAGAGTTCCATATATATGTGCATAGAATAGTCTTACTGATTTCATAGAAATGTGAAAGTATTTATACAAGTTAATAGTTATTCTCTCATGATTTTGTTCTGTTTGTTCATTTGAATTGAATTGTATACAAAAATCAACATTAAAGATATTGAAAATAAATGGTGGGATCAGAAAAGTTAAATCATTTATATACAGAAAATGAAAAATAAGAGATACATAGTCTGTATGGTCAATGTATCTCTGAGTTGTAAAAGTATAAGGCCTTCAGCAATTTGAGGAGGCATATCAGAAGTAAGCAAGCATTAATTAGGTATAGTCTATGGGTCAGACACTGTGCTAAGTACTTTGTAAATATCTCGTTCAGTCCTCACACCTTTCCTGGGAGTAAGTGCTATTTTCCTCTTTTTACAATTGAGACAGTTGAGAAAACTGAGGCACACAGAGGTGTAAGTGACCATTCAGGGTGACATGGCCAGAATGTGTCTGAAGTCTTGTTTGAAGTTAAAGCCTTCCTTACTCCAGACCTAGGGCTTGAATCATTGTACCACCTCATTGCACAAATCAATTACAGAGCATTTGAAGGAGAATCCAACAAGAATTATACAAGATGAAGGAGCTAGAGGAAACCTGTTTGAAAGCATACCCAAACTGTTACAATGAACTATCATTAAGGTCATATGTTCATAGACACAAAGGACCTCAGAGGTCTATTCAGAAGACTGAGTCTCATTTTGAGGCCCAAAGAGCTTGTGTCTTGGTCAAAGTCAGAGTAAATGAGAAAACTCAAATTTAAAACCAAGTTTTCTGATTCCAAATCCAGCTGTTTTCCAAGTACCCTATAATATCAGTGGTAAGCAGTAAGTCTCTCTCTAGATTTTTTTTACCATAATTTCTTTCTATTAGAACCCACCATTTTTTTAACAACATGAATGCTTTGCCTTCTAGTTATTATTACCAAGAAACACACTTTCCTGATTGACAAATGTTCACACAGGAACATCTCTGCCCTAGAGGACAAGAGAGGGAAAATATCAAAGTCATATGAAAAGGGAGTATATTTCTGCAACATCTGGTAGACTATCAAAAAAATCTATCTCCCAGACAAGAGAAGTCCATCTCTCTTCTGAGTTTCTGCATTTCTGCCATGAGAATAATTTACTTTAGAGGTTATTTCAACAATGTTACCCACTCAACCTCCAATTAAAGTAATCTAGATTCTGTATAGACTTTTAAAAAAGCAAAGCTATTTGCTATGTAAAATGATTGCTTTATGGCTTTAAAAAGATGCTCAGTGAGCTAACTCTAAGGTCCATCACCTTTGCTACTAAGGGGAAATATGGGGCAACAGAAAGAAAACTGGCTGTGCAGTCAGAGGTCCATAGATTTCCAACTCAGATCTGTTACTGGTTGTGCCTACTTGAGAAAGTCCCTTTATCAATCTCTCTGGGCATCATATGATCATAGATTTAGATCTTGAGGGGAATTTAGAGATTGTCTTATCCAACGTCCTAATTTTACAAATGTGGAAATTGAAGTACCAGCACATTTAAATGGCTTCCCCAAGCTAGTACAGATTGATATGGTAGTCATGATTTGAACAGAGATTTTCTGATTTGAAGACTTGCTGCTCAATATTTACATTTTACAGATTCCTATTTTCTTTTTTTCTTTTAAAAACTGTTATCCTCTGTATTAGAATCAATGTTAAGTATTGGTTCCAAGACAGAAGATCAGTAAGGTCTAGGCAATGGGAGTTAAGTGACTTGTCCAGTCACACAGCTAGGAAAAGGACTTCTCATCTGGGAGCCTGGCTCTCTCTACACTGAACCAACCATCTGTCCCATGCTGCTAGTTTCTAAACTAGGGAGTTGGATTAGGTGACTGAAAAACTCACTTTTAAATCTATTACCCTAAAAAAAAATGTATACTTCAATAGAGAAAATAAGCTTTTGATGACTAGTTAAATTCAAGTGGTGTAATTAGCAAAGTACATAATCAAGATATTATAATTTGGAGACGTAGAGCTTTTATTCAAATGATATGCAATTTGCTATGTCTAATGTACTGTCTATGTCCAAGCAACCAAACTAGATGATATCTAACCTCTTTAAGAGTTAACATTTCATAAGGCAGCAAGGTTGCTGTGCAGCAAGCACAGTCCTCCAGTTGTTCTCATAATAGGTATTTTTCACAGAAATTAAAACGTGTATTTTTAATGCAAGAGCCAGAAATGAGACTAATATTGTTAAACGACACATGTATGTTTCTGAGGTATAATTTGTTCGCCATATTATGAGTCATAATCTATGTATTTTATTGAAAGATACTTGAGTTGATAAGCTGGAAAAATATTTTCCCCACTTCATTGATTACTCTCCATTGAATACTACTATATTGATAACTATCCATTGAATTATAGACATTTGAGATGACTACCATCCTGTTGCATTAGCTCTAATGTTGCTCTCATGACACCCACTGTGGTGCTACCAAACAGAAAGAGGTAGAAAAGGAAGCACCATGATAGAGCACCATTTCCTATCTTGAATGTAAAACTATTTAATGACATGTAATCTATCTATAATAATCTATAGCATTTTATAAATTCATCATATAGATTAGGCTAGACCATTAAATAACATGAAAAAATCTGTGCTCCAACTCCAAAAGAGGTTAAGAATGACCATCTGAAAAACTCAATAATTCAGGATGATACAGTGGACCAAGGAAGTTGGCTAATTTGGGAAAAGATGTTAACTGAAATCATAGATGTGAAGCTTTTCTACACATTTGGTACTATTCCGTTGGTATTGTTTGACATTTTGGAGGAAGTCTTCAAGACAGCAATAAAGACTCTTTCATTCTGTGACACATACATGGTAACGGAAGATTAAATATGACCCAAAATTGAAGATTTTACTGTTTCCTTGTGTCATTTTTTTATTCTTCATCATTTACGCAGACATTTTATTTTTGAAGATACCAACTCCCTCCAAAATCTCTCATTGTAGCACCAATATTCTCTTGTTGATGGTTGCAAATCTTAGAACACCACAAACTCTTAAACAGAGATTAGAGGGTGACTCAAAGGACAGTATTGTCTGTGTAGATAGACTGAAATTTATTTCCAGAAATGGTTAATATGTAAGATTTTGCATAAGGGATACTGATAGACTGCAAGGAAGTAATGGGAAAAGGGAATAAGGATTTATATTGTTTCTACTTTGTGTTAGACACTTTTTAGGAAAAAAAAAAAACATATCATTAGATTTCCACAGAAACCCTGGCAAATAGTTGTTATTATTACTCCCAATTTTACAGATGAGAAGAAAGATGCAAACAGAAGTAAGTAACTTGCCTAAGGCCATATAGCGAGTAAATATCTGAAGTTGAATTTGAACTCAAGTCTTTCTAAATTCAAGTGTGGTCCTCAACCCCTGCTGTAAGATATGTCATATAATCAGAAGAAAGACAAAAAAAATGGCCATTTTTAGTGTAGCACTGCTATCCAGAGAATGATAAAAGGCATAGAGGAAGGTCTTAATAGTTGAGATGACAACTCTATGGAAGACCCATAGGAGAACATTAAGAAGTGGCTCCTAGGATGAGATTCTCCTAGGAATGGGTTCTGATCTGCATTGATAGAGTGAAATACTTACTTTGATGAGATCCTGAAACCATTGATATATTGAATTATAAGTAGCCAAAGGTTACATTTTCATAATAATAATGTGATATATTGTAGACATCATGACAGAAGGATCTAGGATTTTGTCAGTGTGGCAAACCACCTCAGCCTATATCAGATTGCAAGCAGGTTATATATTAATAGATAACTTCTGGTAAGTTGCTTGATGAGTAAGAAGGTTAAGTGATTATCCCAGGTTCATGCTGCTTGCAAGTGCTTGGAAGTCTTAAATTAAGGTCTTTCTCAAAAAACAAATAAATTAATTAATTAACAAATAAACAAATTAATTAATTAAGGCCTTTCTGACTCAAATTATAGAACTATTTAATAGAATACATTGCTACAATGGAAACTGCTATGTGGCACAGTAGTCAAGATTGTTGGACTCATAATCAGGAAGATCTGACACTTTGGACCCTGGGCAAGTCATGAAATCTCTTTCAATATCAACTTCCTCATCTGTTAAATGGGGATAATGAAAGCCCCCACCTCAGAATTGGTGTGAGGATCCAATGATATCTTTTATACATATACATATATATGTATATATGTATTTAATGCTTTGTAAACCTTAAAGTGTTATATAAATGCTACTATCTAAATAATCTGTGGCATAGACTTTTAAAATTTCATCTTACCAGTTGGATACTGACAATTGTTATCGATTTTGTTGAATTCATTTCTGTGCACTATTATTATTATCATTATTTATACCATTTCATTTATTTTTGTACTATTGTTATTACCAAGATTAATTGCTTTGAGTGTAATAAATCTATGTATCACTTAGGTCTCAAGATCCTGCAGTGGACAGAATGTTGGGCCTGAAGAGAAGAAGACTTGACTTCAAATCTGGCCTCAGGCACCTAATACTATATGACACTTAGGTGAGCCATTTACCCTCTCTTTGTTTTAAGCAGTAAAATGAGAATAATAATAATTCCTACTTTGCAGGGTTCTTTGGAGCCTCCAAAGAGATAATATTTGTAAAAGTGCTTATCCTAATTAAGCGTGTAGAATATTCTTAATATATGCTTGTCCCTGCCCTCCCTTCAGTAGGTGCTCAATAAATAGGAATGGAGCTGAAATTTTATCCTGTGGGTTACTCTTTTTGCCACTTTTCACTGAGTCTGAATGATTACCTTCTGCATCCTTCAGATGTCTTTAGCATCTAAGTCCAGCGTTTGAATGATGTTTGTCAATGTATCTTCAAACCTAATTACAGGATATCCTACTGCTCTCCTGAGCAGTTTTCAGGGTCAGGTAACATTTGATTTCTCATAAGGCAGCCCTAAGTGCTAAATAATCATTAGAGCTGAAGGCTGATTTTTTAGCTCATGTGGTGAAGCACAATTGGGTTCTGTTTATAATTCTGGGCTCCATGTTAATGGGAGCTGAATGAATTTGGCTTTAAATCCCAGGACTATATTTTGGAACTTTGGCATTCTGAGAGAGGTGATCATAAGTCATGCTATTATTTGTTTAAGCAGAAAGTCCCTTTATTGGGTCTCTGCCCAGAGTCACCCACAGTTTTTAACTAAGTACCTTTCCATGAGCATTTCAGAGAGTAAAGAAAATCTAAATGCCAGAGGCCTTTGAATGGCAATACTAAATAGCTGGATATCCCTGAGTATCACATGGAAAAAAAAATATATATACATATATATGTGTGTGTGTGTGCATATATATATATATATATATATATATATATATATAATGATGATGACAAACTTTTAGATAAGTTTCTATTTTGGGCTAGATTACTAAATATTGAGAGTTGTTTGTCTTCTTGAAAAAGAATTTCATGAAATAATATAGGATAGTCTATCCAGTTTTGACCAACACACAATTCAGTCATAATTGCTACTAATAATTCAGGGTTGTTGAATGTGCTAGAAAGAATACTGATTTTGGAGTCAGAAGACCTGGATGTAAATATTGCTATTTTTGAACGGTGTGATCTTAGGCAAATCACTTAACTTTCTTGGTTCTCAATTTCTTTATCTAAAAGGAAGGTGTTGAAATGTCACTGCTGAAGTATCCAAGCTCTTAAAAATGCCTTGCTGAGGGGGCAGCTGGGTATCTCAGTGAATTGTGAGCCAGGTCTAGAGATAGGAGGTCCAAGGTTCAAATCTGGCCTCAGATACTTCCCACTTGTGTGACCCTGGGCAAGTCACTTAACCCCCATTGCTTAGCCCTTACCACTCTTCTGCCTTGAATCAATACACAGTATTGATTCTAAGACAAAAGGTACAGGTTTTTAAAAATAAATGGTGCAAAATTAATTAAGTTTTTGCTGATCAGAGACTTAAATTTTGTAACTGGGAATTGGTATAGCCATTCTGAAAAGCAATCTGGAACTATACCCAACTATGCATACCCTTTGACTGACCCACCACTACCATCCTAGGTCAGTATCCCAAAGAAATCAAACAAAGATTAAAAGGATTTACATATGCAAGAAGAGCAACTTGTCTGCTTCTATACCATACTTGGTGAGAGGAGAGGGAGCTAGCAGTGCAACTTGTGGGCAGCCACAGGATGAGTGGTAGACTTAGAAATGCTGTCCTAGTTATATTCTTCTGTATCTTCCTCACCCTTTTAGCCCCCACTTTTCTATGGGTGCCAGAATCCCAAGTTACTCTGATGGTGCTACTACCAGCGTAGTCATTCCTCCTTCATATACAAAGGGAAGAATTACTGTTGTAGATGCCCAGGTTCAATTAGTTGGACCGAGATTCTCTTGGGAAATCTTTCCTGGTTAACCTCGGATCCAGAGGAAAAAGGGACACCAAAGGCCATTGGTTTAGCCCCTTTATTTTATAGATAAGTCACTGAGAACCAAGAAAATTAAGTAACATTTCCAAGTCATATAGCTAATAAGCATCAGAGATGAGAGATGAACCAAATTCTTCTGATTCCTTCTGTGAGAACACACTGAGTTTGAATTTTTTTTAATTTTTCTATTCTGTAGCATTTAAGAATTCTTCTTTTACTCCTTGACCCTATGTCTACAAAATTTTAATTATGTGATGACTGAAAATTCCTAAGACTTTTTCCTAGAAAGGAAAATTACTGTCTCATTGGCTACTCATTATTTTGTGTTCTTTTTAAAAAATTATTTAGAATATATTTCCATATTTACATGATTCATGGTCTTTCTCTCCCCCTTTCATTCCCCCTCCCAGAGCTGCCAAGAAGTTCCACTGGTTTATACATATAGCATTGTTCAAAACCTATTTCCATGTTATTTATATTTGCAATAGAGCTATCTTTTAACATAAAAACCCTACTGTACCACATGATTGCTTGTATATTTTTCTTCTGTGTTTCTGCTCCCACAGTTCTTCCTCTGGATGTGGATAGTGTTCTTTCTCATAAATTACTCTGGATTGTCCTGGATTGCTGCTAGTAGAGAAGTCTATTACATTCGATTGTGCCACAGTCTATCAGTCTCTGTGTACATTGTTCTCCTGGTTCTCCTCTCCTCTCACTCCTCTCACTCTGCATCAGTTCCTGGAGGTTGTTTCAGTTCAAATGGAATTCTTTCCAATTCATTATTCCTTTCAGATCAATAATATTCCATCACCATCAGATATCACTTTTTGCTTAGCCATTCCCAAATCAAGGGACACTCCCTCATTTTCCAATTTTTTGCCACCTCAAAAAATGAGGCTGTAAATATTTTTGTACAAATCATTTTTTCCTTATTATCTCTTTGGGGTACAAACCCAGCAGTGCTATGGCTAGATCAAAGGGCAGACAGTCTTTTAGTACCCTTTGGGCATATTTCCAAATTGCTCTTCAGCATAGTTAGACCAATTCACAACTCTACTAGCAGTGTATTGTAATAAATGGATGAAGTGTAATAAATGGATGATCTGTGGGGAACTATTTCTGGTTGTTGTAACTGGTATATACTCTGGCTTGGCTAGAGAGCTGCTACTAGGGGACACCTGAGGCTACCTATTTTTAATGGAGATTGATGGGAGATGCTGAGAGGAAGATACTGTTAGAGAGGTGCTATGGAGCTGCCTATTGATCCCTAATGATAATAAGACAAGATTATTTCCTACCCTTCACCCTTTACCTCCCAGTCTCCACCCACGCCTTCCTTCCCCTCCCCTGGTCTTAGTTAGCCACCTTCTAAGTAACTCAGGGGAACTATGAGATTTCAGAGAAATAGTCTTCACTTTTCCTTTCTCAAGTAAAGGGGTTTATTGGGACGAAACAGGATGGGGATTGAGGTGAAGGGGATAGGGGTGTCCCCAGTATACAAGGAAGGGTTTTGGGGCATATTAGTTTTGCCTCAGCTATGACACAGAGACAGCCAGAGAGACGGAGGACAAGTATTTTTCTTCTTCCTTCTTCAGTCAGATAATCTCTGATTGAGTAATTCAAGTCCAGACTCTGTCATAACCCACAAAGGTCTCTCTCTGCCTAAGTCAGGAAATCCAGCCTCTCTTGATCAGGAACCCAGAGAAGAGATTTCTCCTTTCTTGGTCAGTCACCCCCAGAGAGAGAATCAGTTCCTCCCTTCTGGCTAGGCTCCCAACTGCCTCCTCCTGGAAACATTCCATTTGGAATCTTCTTCTTGATTGACAGACAGGGCAGGTCCTTCACCTTGGTCTGCATGCCTGGCTTGTCCTGAAAATCCTCTCTTTCTTCATGCTCTTCCAAAGTATTAGTGTCCCAATTTTGCCACATCCCCATTAACATTCATTACTTTCCTTTGCTGTCATATTGGTCAATCTGCTAGGTGTGAGGTGGTACCTCAGAGTTGTTTCAATTTGCATTTCCCTAATCAGGAGGGATTTGCTACTCATTATTTTAGATGGTATTCTTACTTTTCCTTTAAATTTTTGAGTAGAGAGAAGAATAGGCATGATAGAAGACATGACTGAAGTATAGATATTTTAAGCTTCTGAAAAGAAAGAGTATCCACAAAACTGAATTTCATTACCTTAGTAACCCATTATAAGGTTGAGAAGTCAAGTTCTGGATTCAAAAATTAGATATTCTTTAAGTCAAATGCTATGATTTTACCCTAGAATTTTCCCCCATCCATACCCAAATATTATGTGCTAATGTAATGCCCCAGTGAGACACTGATCTATTCTACTCCTTTCTGCACAGACTTCTGCCCTTTAAGCATGTGCATGGCCCCCCGATAAACTTATGTGCAACCTCCAGTAAGTTAATTCAGCTTTCTATTCTTTTAATTTCTTGTCCTTATAATGAGGAGTTAGAACTAATTTCAAAGTTCTTTTCCAGATTGAAATCTCAGAATCCTAGGTGTTTCAACCATTCTAAAAGGGTTTTATAGAGTTATATTTTTCTAGCGAATTTTATCAATCAAAGAATTTTAAGCATTGCTTACTAGATTATATATTTCATTCTTTTTTCCTTACCTCTGTGCTCATTTGTAGAACTTTTGGCTACAGGGCCACCACAGGTAAAATGTCAGAAAACATAAGCCACAATTCCCTGAAGCTTTTCAGCTCAAACATTAAAAGGGACCACCTTTAATTTGTCATGTCTTCTGAGAATGCCTGGGGCTGTCTCAGTTAGCAGAGCCTGGCATTCTTCTGTGGTGGGTTAAAAACTATATGACATGCAAGCCAGGAATAAACATTCAGCTCAGCACACAGGGAAACAGCCATGCTTCAATATGTGTTCTACGTTGGCCATAGGAATGAGTGCCAGTTTGTATAATTCCAAACTAAATATTTGCCAGTGGAATCCTTAGCACTCTAAATTGTAACATTCAAAAATGGAATTTGGGGAAAAATTTCTAAAGGGAAATCTGCCATGATCTGTAGCATTTCTCTCCACTTTATTGAGCATTTTTAATTTGATGGAAGGGGAGAGGGAGCTGAGGTAACTTAAAAGCCTTATTTGACATCCTGGCAAAGAAGAACTTAAAAATAAATATATCCTTAACAGTAATTTTATATTTATTGCACTTAATTTAACAAATTATCAGAAGAACCACACAGACAGCATTTTCTCAGTAAAATTATTATACTTAAATGAACTTTTGACAATGTATTAATTACAAGGACATGACCACATTTATTCTGCTGATCCAGTAATTACATGCATTAAAGAAATATTTATCCACAAACCATGCAATGTACTTCAAAACAGCATTTATTGCCAAATTACATTTCCTGTATATCTGTGCCCTTTTCCAGTTACTAGTCATTTTTTAATTTTTAAGAGAGGTGGCTGGGAGGGGAAGGGGAACTTGAAAAATGCTATATGGATAGCTTACTGATGGGAAAGCGATTGAAATGTAGATTAAAAGCATAGAATTTGCTTAGTTGGAAGGATAATTCTGAGATGGCTAAATTGAGGTATTTCAGGATGAGAGAGCAATGAACAACAAAAAAACAAAAAAGAAAGTTGCTTCCTTCTTATCTTTAATGACAGAAGAAAGAATATAGTGTCCCAAAAATCTTAATGCCATTTAAAGTTAAAATGTCACTAAGACTTTTGGAATACTACGTTCACATGGGATTAAACAAAAATTCCAATGATTAGGTACAGTGTGACTTCACACTAATAGTCCCTTAAAATATAAAATTCCCTATTGACTAAAAAACTCAAATAGAGAATAAATATTCTTTAAAGTCTTGCTATTGTTCCTGATATAATCAGAAGAATTATTATTATCTGGTATATCTGTTGCTTATCCTTTAATGTAAAATGTATGATTTTTCTCTAAGCTGGAAAATAATAGGAAATAGAAAGGCCAGAGGACTAGGGGTAACAGCTAGTAAGGGGCAGAAGTGGTATTTGATTCTCAGAACTCCTAATTCTCACCCCTCAGCCCAATCTAAGGAAAAATTATCTTTTATAATGACATTTCCATAAAGTGTCCTCTCATGAAAATTAATGTCTAATTTATCGGTTTGATGTTTAGCAATTAAAATCAGCCCATCTTTACAATGGAGTTGAATATAGGTACCTGAGATTGTCCACCACTCAGTAGAAGATTTCAACACTGTGTTGGTGTTTTGCACTCCAGGAAAGAAAGAGCATCCACCTAACGAAAGATCACCACAGTCTTCTAGGATTACACTTCTATGGAGGGGAAGTAAAGTCCAGGATTCAACACCAGATAGCAAATGAGATTTTAAAATATGTTCGAGGATTAAATTTTATTGACCAGCCAAATGAACAGTGTTCATTTTTTTCTCCTAAAATTAGAAGGAAAAAATACAGTTACCACCTATAATAATGAGTAACTAAATCATAAGCTCTATTCATAAAAAAATTATAACATTGATAGAATTTGGGGCAATTATGATGACTGTTTATACTACACTGACATGAGATTTCTGAGCATGGAAGAAAATAGAAAAGATACTAGTAACTAGGTATATGAGGATCTTATGGAATTCAGATTTGGGGTGATAGTTGTATAAAATATTACAACCAGATGTGATTGTTGAGCAGATTAAAAAAAAATTCTGCTGACTTCTTTTAAGGGGCTTGTTTTGGAAATCTGGTGAATCCTATTGTTTTCTTCTCAGAATGTATTTAAATTTAAAAGAAATACAGTATTGCAAAGGAAACCAATTATATTAAAATTCTATATACTATCAGTGTATCTATATCTATATATCAGTGTATCTAGTATCTATATATTACATAAACAGTTATAAAAACAAGTTAATGAACTCAACCTAAGTCACTTTATCACTACTTCTTCTGTGGATGTTCCCTCAAGTGAATTTGTTCCCACTTCTACCATGCCTGACAACCTTATGAAACTTTTTAATTAGCTCTGCAGTTAGAGTGCTGGTTCTGGAGTCGGGGAGATGTGAGTTCAAAGCCAGCTTCAGATACTTCAGAACTGTAGACTTTAGGATAGCTGCTTAATCTCTGTTCTGCCTCAGTTTCTTCACTGAAAAATAGAGATAGCATCTACCTTACAGGATTGTGAGATTAAAATGAGATAACATATGTAAACCAATTTGAAAAGCATTGTTATCAGCAGCAGCAGCATTTTGCCATGACCTTCTATTAGTTGGCCATACAGACTACGTAACTCACAGAGGATCTTCATTAATGTCTTGAGACTATGATTACTCACTTACTTTTAGAAAGTGACTAGTCCATTTAAAAAAAAAAAGCATATATCCTAAACTTTGGAGAAGTGAAATGACTCTTACTGGATTTAGAATTATATGGTAAAAGCTCCTCTCCCCATAAATAAATATCCTCTCTTTTATTTGGGGGTAGGGCGATTAAATTGTAACTGAAGTATCTATTACTCCCTTCTAACATTTGTCTGAAAACAAATTCCATGATGAAGAACTGGGAAGATTTTCTAGGACGCTAAATTGCAGACTTTGAGTGGGAGACTTAGTTGAAGAAGAGCTTTTCATTTGCAGAGTTTACAGGTAGGAAGATGGGGTACAGGTGGGGAGAAAGTAATCAAGAACCACAATGAGCAGGGTCAGGTTTAGGAAAAAGAGGAAGGTTAGATGTGCCCAGAAAAGCCGAGGCCAGGAAGGAAAACTGATTGGGCTTTGTCCAGAAACTTTGCTGAAACAGCATCTCTTTGCTCAATGAAAGAATACCAGTTTATCCAGGAATTTAAAGAGAAAAAGAAAGCTGTTTCTTTGAAGAAAAAGAGAGTTGAAAGAAGTGATTTTGACTGTAAATATGAATGATAAACAAAGGAGAGAATAGAATAAAATGGGAAAGAGACTGGGAACTGGGAGGCAGGGAAAGGAAAGAATAAAGGATGAAGAAAACGAAGTAGCCAGATTGACTAGATGAGATGGAATAACTCATAATTAAGTCAAAGGTGCTCATGGAAGTTTCTGTTTAGGACCTTCTCCAGGTGTTATGTCAGAAGCTCCCAGGCAACTTTGGAGACTCTGGTGAGTCCCAATGCTCTAGGAGCTAAACTTTATGGTAACAGGACTGATGCCATTTCCCTTTAAATCTTCCATTATTATAGGAACACCTTCAAATTCAAGAGCCATTTTTTGAGTCATAATCCATGAGCTTAAGACGTAGAGAAGGTGATATAAAATAGTAAGAGGAACCAGGAAAACAATTTACACTATGCCTACAGTAATTAAACAACAAAGAAAAATTATTTACCTCCTGTTCTAGAACCAAGAAGTTCTAGGGTAGAAGGGTGGAAAGGACTAGGCAATGGGGATTAAGTGACATGCCCAGAGGCATATACGTAGGAAGTGGCAGAGGTCAAATTTGAACCCATAACCTTTTCTCCTATGCCTGGCTCTTAGCCCTCTTATTTGGTCCTGTAGTAACATTAATGTAATTACAACTTAAAAGACTTCTAAATTCATATTAAATGCAATAACTGACCTTATTTTGCACAATAGGCATAACAATAACACTTACTTATATCCTCTTGGCAAGCAGGTAGTAGACTGTGGGAGGAGAATGGTTCTTATGCTTTCGGCTATGGCACTTTGTCATTTGGTTTTAATGATATTAACTGTTTTTTCTTCATTATCTGAAAACATTTTAAGGGGACATAAAATGGAAAATAATTGGAATGGGATAAAAAAGACATCAGTTAATGCTTTAAAAAGACAAGAAGTATGCCTTGGACACCTCATTCATCAATTAAAGATGAATGATTGAGAAAGCTATTTATTATAGAATCCTCCTACTCTTCTCTCTCTTCTCCAGCACAGAAAATATTTAATAATCTCTCTTTACTGACCTGAAGTATGAGAATAGGGAAAATAATATGCCCCTCTTAAGTAAAACTCCCTAACCTTGTTTCTAGTTGCAGCTTTAAGATCATCCTTCAAATACCTATATATGTCAGCTATTGAGTTCTCTTCAGTTTAACAAAAATTAGTCTCTTTTTGCCATGTCCTTTGCTAATTCTGGAGAAGATACAAATAAAGCATTCTTATTCCTCAAAGAACTTACCATCTTTCTGGAGGTAAAGAGCCTATCCACAGACAAATCTAAACTATAAGTAAAGTTATTTGTATATGTAAGGGAGAATTGGGAGAAGGGATAGGGTAGAATCAGGAAAGGTCTTTCATAAGAGGTGATTTCTGATTTAGACATTGAAGGAAGCCAGGGATTCCAAGAAGTAGAGATGACGAGAAAGCATTCCTGACATAAGGACTACCTATGAAAAGATAGCATTGGAGACTTGGAGGGGAGGGAGGTAGAGTTTGTTATCCAATTACTGAGAAGAGCAAGTCTGACCCTTTAGATGGACCATAGAGTGTATGAAGGGGAGGAAAGTGTAGTTATGATGTGAATTTCTCCTTAATTTTGTGAGCTAGAAGACAGACCTGTGACTAGAAACCCCCTCTATGTATGTGTATCGGCGATTCTTTTACAGCTTACAGTTTTAGATGGTTGCCCAAGGCACTAAGGGATTAAATGATTTGCCCATAGTTACACTACTAATGTGTTAAAAGCAGAAACTTGAAACCAAATTTTACACAGGAAGACACATCTTAAACATAACTGGTTAGTAAAAATTCCCAATCCCTCAAAGCATGAGTTCCTTGGAGGCATAGATCTACACTGTAAAGCAGGGGTCCCCCAACTTTTTACACAGGACAGTTCACTGTCCATCAGACCATTGGAGAGCAAGACTACTAAAAAAAAAAACTATGAACAAATCTGTATATTGCTGTCTGGGATAGCGGAGGCTGCAGCGCTTGCTGTGATGGACCTGTCATACCTTGCACAGGCTCATCACCACCACCACGATACTGGGCAATAGTATACCCAGTGAGCAATCCCCTCCCCAGTTCGCCACTCACCATGCTGACATCTTCCATTGTGCAGCCACATAATCCTTTGCATGGTACCTCGTTCTCATTCAGTTACTCTCAGAACAAGGCTCCATGCAAAGGATTATTTCACTGAAAGTAGCACTGTATGTGAGTGAAAATGTGCTTTGTGGCGCCACCAAATACAGTACTCCTCTTATTGACCACCAATGAAAGAGGTGCCCCTTCTGGAAGTACAGTGGGGGCTGGATATATGGCCTCAAGGGGCCACATGTTGTCCGTAGGCCATAGTTTAGGGACCCCTGTAAGGAACTTCCTCATGGGGAGTACACTAGGGATAAGTAGATTAAGTAAAAAATTCCTTAGAGGAATGTTGTTATATGGCTTTAATATAACACAGGTTTGGTTACTTGGCATGGTATGTGTATATAATATAGTAAATATATAGTTATATTACATATAATTATATATAGTAAATATATAGATAAATTATAGTAAATAATGCATTAAATTTAGGAATATTTGCACTGGAATTCTAATTATCAGCCAATCAACAAACATTTATTAAGTTCTTTCTATGTTCTACTAAGCTCTAGGAATATAAGTTCATGTGGGAAGAGTCTCCTCACTCAAGGAGCTAACGTCACTAACAGTGTACCAGAAGACACTCTTATAGGACTGCTACCACCTCCTGTAAGCTCCTCTCCCCTTTGATTGGATGGGTGGAAGGCAGAGGACCAAACTCTTCCCTGATACTACATCTCTCAGATCCATCCACTCTGCATCCGCTGCCCTGACTGGAACAAGGTGTCTCCATGCTGGTCCTCCATGTGTCCCTATCCACCCTAGTGTTCTTACCTCCTTTTGTGGGTTGTCTTCCTCTTGTAAACTCTTTTTTTTTTTTGAAGGTGAGGACTACCTTCCTTTTTATTAATCACATCTACTGCATTTAGTACAATTCCTGGCCCTTAATTAGTTGGATTGGCTTGCATTCCAACAGGGAAACAAAACAATTCAAAGAATATGAAAGTGGTGGTAGTAAAATGAAGGACCTAAAACAGACCTAAAAAAAGACCTTAAAAAGGACCTAAAAGTCCACAGTGCACATTGGAAATGACTGGACAGGGTACCTAGATACTTATTCACTGTAGGACCCTGGACAAGTCTTTTAACCGCTCCTCACTTTTCTTATTTGCAAAATGGAGATGATCATTGGCACCTACCTCCCAGAGCTGAAAAAATGTCAAGTGAGAAATTGTATGTCAAGTGCTATATAAATGTAACACATGATAAAAATGGTGTATGTAAAGTTTTACATAGTGTGACACTATAATAATTATTTATATAATTGTATTGCTTTCTGTAGGTATTGTATTGACGCAGTGAGGTGGTATAGTGGAGAGTGATGGGTAAAACTCATCTTTCTGATTTCAAATCTAGTCTCTGACAACTTACTAGCTGTGTGACCCTGGGAAAGAATGACTTAACTCTGTTCATCAGTTTCCCTATCTCTAAAGTGGTCTAGAGAAGAAAATAGCAGACCACTCCAGTATCTTTGCTAAGACTACACCAAATTGGAGTTAGGAAGAATCAGGCAACACTGAAATAACTGAACAACAATGTATTATATTAAGTATGTAATAATGTATATAAAATGTTTCATAATGTGGCATTATAATGTATGTCATACAGATACACTATAATGTACATAGTTATATAATTTATAGTATAATGTCACACCATATAACACTTTGCATACATTATTATAAATTTAATAAAACAGATTACACAATAAAATTAAATACAAAATGCAATATAATATCATTATTATAGTGTACAAATTTTAATTACATTAGTATTTTCAAGTCACAGAAGATGGTTGTCATCTTTAAAAAGTGGCGTGAGAAAGAAGGAGGGGCTCATTCAACTTCTTGTGCCCTGAGATCAGACCATACTTCCATTTTAATTAGAACTGCCCCATTGTATTTCTGCTTTCACGGCTATATATCAATTAATATCTGTTTCTTTCAGTGACGGTGATGGAGAAATACCCTGAATTAAAGTGTGTTAGATCAAACAGATAAATGACGGTGCTGCAAAAAAGGCAAATGAAGTATTGACATAAATTATCCTCATTTATTTTTAAATCCTTCATTTTGATAGGCTGTCTGCCACAATATAATGGGTAGCTCAGGACCCAAGTAACTGGTGTGAGGATTGAGTCATTTGTTTAAGGTTTCCAAGGTACTTCAGACATTTGCTTTTTGATATTACTCATTATGCATTTATTGTTCCTGACCCCAAACTGCTGACATTTTTAGATTCTAATAGCCCCTGTCCAGGGAAGAAGCCAGTGATAAACACCCTAAACTGACACTACCCACCCAAGACTCTTCATTAATGTCAGAACTCCATTTTTTTGTGGTTTTTGCGGTTGTGGCAATTAGACTTCCCCCACTGGCTCTAGTCCAGGACTTGAATAATTTGGATGGTGGATTCAGAAATTATTTAATGTTGCCATCCAGAAACCTATATTCTTAGCATAAAAAACCTACTTTTGGGTAAGGAAATATAAATTTTCAGTCCCCTCCCTACACAAAAACATTGGTTTACTCATGTAAAACCCAATCAAAGGCCTCTTGTCAGATTTTTCTTATTATATGGATTCTATCTTTTCTTCTCCAACTCTAATTGAATTAAAAAAATCTTTAGCCTTGAGACATCAAAAAAGGAATGTCATCTAGGGTTGTGAATGTTAGAAGGGCAAGACCATGCTACTTGATGCAAATACTTTGGTGCATTGTAAAATTTTCTATTTTTGCAAGTTAAAATACTGACTTCTCCATTTAATATTTTGGAAAAGTCACTTCCTCTCTCCAAGTATTAGTTTCTTCATCTGTAAAATGAGGTGACTAAATTCTTTCATGCCACAAAGGCTGCTTTCTTTATGTTGATACTACAATGCCCAGCACAAAGTCCTTGCTGATTCCGTATTGATGGGTTGATGTAAAATGTCCCTTAGTTTTATGAAAAATGTGTTCTAGAAAGCATTATAAACAATATTTTCCCAATTTTGGTAATATAGAACTTGGACAAAGGAGGTTACAAATGAATGATCCAAATATTTTATTTTGCAAAATACTCATCTTCTACCTGATTTTGTATTCTAAGAATAGATTTTCACCTTCTAACTTTTTCTTTTCTTTATTCATATGAAACCCAATGACAAAGAATATGAAATTCAAATAGGTTCAAGGTTTAGGTCTTTTAGTGTGATTAAAAATAAAATACATTTAAAAACCTCTATTTAGCTTGCTTTGGGATTTCAATTTTTATTGCTAACAGGTGGTAGAAGAAACACGTGGCAGACCACTATAAGAGGGCTGAGTTCCCTCCTTGATTGACCTATATGACTATTAGGGTCCCTTCTATTTCTAGTGCCTGGAAAACAGAAGAGAATGGAGCCATCTAATCTAATTAGGTAAGAATGATTCCTTATTGAGTCATAGAAATCTTGATGGTTGATAAAACATTCCCATCACTTTTTTTTTTCTACCAGCTATTTCCTTTTTGGTTTCTGACATCTCAGACAGTAACAACTGCTACCTGATTATTATATCTTTAAGGGTACCAGAGAGAAATAGCAAGAGGAAGTAAAATTTGAAAAAATAATAATATTTTTAAGGTTAGATGGCAGTGGCTTTGAATAAAGCTGGGGAAAAATAATTCCTCCTACCAAAATGTTCCATTTTCAAATGATCCTCCCTAGTTTTGATTATAGATTTGGACATAAAGATAATGTAAAGTACTTCCAAGCCAGAGATTCTGAGTTTATTTTTTCAGTTGCCACCCTTACATTTATAGAGTATACCTTCTGTTTTGAAAAATAAAAGCAAACACTAATAGATTATCTCAGCAGATCTAAAAGATGAGACTGGGAGAGTTCAGAAAGCCAAAGAACATTGTGAATATTTTGGATGTATTATTCTTCATAAATGACCTAGTTACTTCTATTTGTCAAAAGTTCCACAATTATTTGGTGAGGGTGGCTAGGGAAGATTTGTACAAATTACTGTATCCGAACATGAATCTGTGACAGAGCCTCCAGGGAAAAGATATTTAGTTTCTCTTCAGAAATCTCCTATCCTCTTATGAAAGTTAACTGATCATCAAAGAATGCTCTCTATCATGGATTTAAATTAAATAGCCCTACTATTTTCTTCTTCTCTCTCTCTCTCTCTCTCTCTCTCTCTCTCTCTCTCTCTCTCTCTCTCTCTCTCTCTCTCTCTCTCTCTCTCTCTCTCTCTCTCTCTCTCTCTCTCTCTCTCTCTCTCTCTCTCTCTCTCTCTCTCTCTCTCTCTCTCTCTCTCTCTCTCTCTCTCTCTCTCTCTCTCTCTCTCTCTCTCTCTCTCTCTCTCTCTCTCTCTCTCTCTCTCTCTCTCTCTCTCTTTCCCCCACCCCAAAGTTGTGTGGTAGAAATGTTTTACCTACCAGTTAATTGATTTGTGACAATGAGTAAGTCACTATACCTTGTTAGGGCTTAATTTTCCCAATGGTCAAAAGTGAGTGTTGGATAGAAATTAATATCATCCTGTGTCCCTTCTAAAATTCTGTGTATGGTGGAAAGAATGAAGAAACCTGGGGTTCATATTCTTATTAACATTTACTCCCTACCTATATAAACTAAGCCCTCTTTCATCTTCACGTATTCTTTACCTGTAAAACGTAGAGGATTATACTAGATGATCTCTAAGGAATTCAACTCTAAATTCAATGATCCTGTGTTTCTGAGATTTTCTCCTAAAGAAACCTTGATAGTAATTTGCTTTGAATGCCCAATTTTAAGCTTCCTGATGTTTTTATCTTTCAAAAATATCATAAAATCTGGGTTTCAACAGTTTAAACTTCACCATGGTCTACCTAATTGATTTCTCAAATGTAGCTAAGAGACATGTAACCTCTGATGTACGCCCTGCAGTTATTATTATGTTATCCATATAGACCTTCCCCAGGGGGCTGCTCTACCACTGCTTATATTAGACCTAGCCATTCTTTTTCCCAAAGACTCGCCTTACGAAGTTATTGGCACTATGGAAAGCCATACTGTGCAGTTTGTCTTTTCTCCCTTTTCCTTATTTCTGACATTGTAAAAATTCCACTAAAAAGCTAGTGAATATGTACGAATATTTTTTTTTCAATTTTTAATATGATACCACTAGTACTTGATATTTTGTAAATGGCTTTTAAGATGTTTTTCAAGATCAGCCTCTTAGAGAATGAAACAAAGGGAACCTCAAAAATGAATGATTTTCTATCTTTACTTTTCTCTTATTTCCTTCCTTTGCTCTCTTCAAGTTTCCCCCCCTTCTCTTTCATCACATCATCTTGCTTTCCTTTTCCTCATCTGTCTTCTTCTTATTATTTTAAAATTATTTTTTTCTTGATTGCAAAAACCCTTAGAACTTACTTTATTTGGCCTCAAAGCCCAGTAAAATCTTATCTGTTCAAAGTTTTGACTAAAATCAAGAGAGGGACATTCCATCTGCAACTGAAAATGGATGTGTAAAGGCCAGTGTTAATTCTCCCTCTGTAGAGCCAATTTTGTCACAGACTTTTTGCCCAATGTTCCTTAAGAAGTCTAACACTCAGAACTTTGACTAGGAAATAGGGATTGTATTTTTCTCCTATGCAAAAGATGCTGGGTGGGACATACATAACTCTCAGAGAAAAAAAAAATGCTCTAGACCTGATGTCTCCAAAAGTGTTGAGACTTAATCAAATTAGGAATGTTAACTATAGCAGCTGGGCATAGCAAAGTATCACTCAAATAATGAGATATATACATCAGTAGTTGGGCTGTAAAATTCAACAAGTAGTGACTCTACCCACCTTATCACTGTCTAACTTCTGAAAAAATGTATTTGCTATATGACTGGCAAGTGTAAAAGGTGTTTTCTTTTAGTCATTTGTGTAGCGTAAAATAGGAGAAAGGGAGAATTAGTAGGAGATGAATTGAGTGGCATATAAACAAAAGCAACAGAAGTTATACAGATCTAGTGGACATTTTGCTGCCTGATGATATTTGGAAACTTGACATGGCTGGTTTAGTATAGAGTAAATGTTATTTAGTTCTTCTATATTTTTTATAGTATCTTTTTTGATAATACACATACCATGTTTATCCTTATGTATACTGCTATGGATTTTCCTCTAGGTTTTGAATTATGATTGATAGTCTGTGCCAATTTACCATTGACTCCTCTAACAAAATGTTGCCAAGTACAGACTGCTGATTTTTTGAGGAATTTCATGGGCTCTCTCTAGTAGTTAGTGATTGCTATTTTATAAATGGAAGAACCCCTGTTGAACTTTAACACTATACTATCTTACTGAAAAGAATTTGAGATTGGGTTTTTTCATTCTCTTTATCAAGAGAAATTTTTGCTGACAAAACAGCAGGAAATCACTAGACTTTGGTGATACAAGGCTCAAGAGGCAATGAACATGAGAAAAATCTGGATTGTTCAAGGCCCTACATTTGAAAAATGGTCAGGTGTTGTTGGGGGAATCATTGATCAGGATAGGGCAATATATATATATATATATATATATATATATGTGTGTGTGTGTGTGTGTGTGTTTTTGTGTGTATGTATGTATGTGTATATATATATATATATATATATTATTTTCTGTTATCACCACAAAAATGTAATTGAGTGATGTGAAATTTTGATACAGAGAATGTTCAATTCCTAGCTACTACTTACCATCTTTGTGACATTGACATAGTTAGTTAATGTTAGTCAGTTAACCTCCCTGGGCCTTGGCTTCCTCATTTAGTAACATGGAAAAGGACAAGAGTCAACCTCTCATGTCTCTTCCAGATATAAATCTTAGTATTTGAATAATTATCCTAATGATATGAAGATAGAAATGCATAATTTTAAAAACCATTGATCAATTTTGATTCTAGAGGGCTTGTGATCAATCCAAAAGTATTTGTTAGAGAATTATTAGGTTCTAGGCATTGACAGTACAAACACAGTGGAAAAAACAACTCCTACTGAAATAGGACTGACTCCTGAGAAATATTTAACAAAATAAACAAAATACAATGCAACATAGATAGTACTAATCTGTAGTTTTCTAAGTCATTATGAATCCTATAATTATTACCCGAGATGAAGTCTAATGGGAGTAAATTCTTTCCTTATAGATTATATCCATTAGTTGTCAGGACCTGTTAACTCTGATATCTTTCTTTCCATCATGCTGTCACTACCTGCCTAAATTATTACAAAAGCCTCGTAATTGGGTTTTCTCTTTTACCTCCAACCTCATCCCATCTGTTTTAATCAAATTCTAATGTTAATTGCAAGATGATTCTGAGAAGGCTAAGGATGAGAATGGGGTTAATTCAAGTGTCAGTGATTTAGAAAATCAAATACCCAAGAAATATCAAGAAAAGAAGTATGTATGTGTTGAAACTTCAGTATCATGCTTGCAGATTGAAAAACTAAGGAAACTCAATATGTTTCATGTAAGGATTTGAGATGCAGCATTTTTACCTAACTGAACATACATAAATTATCTAACATTGAGCCTGAAACCAAAATCACTTCACCATAGTACCAATAATGTGAAGCCAAAGCAGCTGCTTGATACATAGTTGAGGCAAAAAAAGTTTTTATTAGTTAATTGTTATGATAATTCAAGGAATCACTAATTTACCTGCAAGTATAGAATAAAAGTAAACTTTTCCTGATTTCTATATTATGAGTTCACTGAAGAATGTGGAGAACAACAAATAAACAACCTGGCTAGTATTTTATATTAGAGGGTAATGACTTTTTTTCTGATATATTATCTTATGACTGTTTTAATTTAATAGCTACTGATATCATAGATTTAGAAATGAAAGGGATTTTAGAGACCATTTAGTATAGCCCCATTCATTTTATAGTTGAGAAGGATAACTGAGCTGTCCAAGATGTCCTAGAGCATTTCCAGTTTTGATTTTATTAGAGAAGGAAGAGAAAAAGAAAGGTGGAACATGAAGGTAGATCCAGATGCTACATCAGTCTTTTCACAGTGACAGAATCTATTGGGAATCCTACTGTGAAGTCTAGTTGCATCATTGCAGATAAACATATTCCTTCCCCCCATACTTTGTTTCCTCTCTTCTGTCAATGGAATCTGTCAACAAAGTGTATGATTTATTATTTAGGCCTATGTTCCTGATGATGAGCATTTCCACCATCCAGTCTAGCCTTCTCTTAGATTGTCCTGATTAAATGAAGTCAGTAAGGTTTTCTCCCAATATGTCTAGGTTAATGATATTTGCCAAAATATGGTCCCAGTGTATTTGGTCATTACAAGACTCCCTCTTGCTTTTAAATCCTTTTGCAAAGCAGTGTAGGGAAAAGAAGTTGTTAAAAATTGAGATAAAGTTGTATACCTAGATGTTCATTAAAATATATTCCAGACTTCCAGGCAAAGGTGGCTATAATGTAGAAGTAACTTCATGACACTTTCTACTACTGATCACAACAAAGCATCTCAAAAGGACAAAAATCAAAAGCAGATGTGGAAAGTGGCTCTACCATAGGGCACAGACTTGAAGGTAGGCAGGGTTTGGGCATTTCCTCCCTATAAAAGGATAAAATTACACCTACCAAAGTGAGAGCTGATCATTCCTATACATATAGTCTACAATGCCAGAATAAGAGTGAAGACAGGAGAAATCACTAAAATCTTGGGAGCTGGCTGAGGGCACCACAGTCTTACCCCTGAGGATAGTGCAAAGTCTTGGCTCTGAGACTTAGGACCCATGAAGCCCAGGAGCAGAGATAGCATAGAGAAGGGCTGCCCATAGGAGACTATGTGGAAACTCAAGAAATAACCTCAGGGAAAAGACTGCTCTGTAACTCACTACACCAAGAGCTGCCTGGCCCACTCACTCAGACTTCTGGATGAGAAGGTAAAATAAAACTAACACAACAATGTCCACCAACACCCAAGAACTACAATCCACAAATTCCAAAATAAGCAAGATACAAAAGAGAAAGCCTCTGACATTGAATAACGTCTATGGAGAAAAGGAGCACAGAGTAGAGAGATGACAGAAAAGAGTAACAAACAAGCAAACACATCAAAACTTTCCCCAAAAAAATGGAAATTGGTCAGAAGCTCTCAAGGAATTCAAATTGAAGTTCAAGAACCAAGTAAAAAAGATGGAGGAACAATGGGAAGAAAAGTGGGAGAGAGAAATGCAAGTAATTCAAAAGGAAAATAACAGTTTAAAGGTAGAATCTCCCACTTGGAGAAAGAGACACAGAAATTACATGAATAATAAGCAAATTAGAGAACAGAATTGACCTGCTGGAAGCCATGAAAAGCAAGATAGATCAAACCAAAAAGGAAAATCAAAAGATCATAGCTGAAAATCAGTCTTTAAAAACTAGAATTGGGCAAGTAGAAGCTAATGATCTCACAAGACAGCAAGAATTAACAAAGAAAAGTCAAAAGAATGACAAATTAGAAGGTAACATGAAATATCTCAATGAGAAAATGATGAACCTGGAAAACAGGTCCAGGAGAGACAATTTGAGAAACATGGGTCTATATTAAAATGTAGGAAAAAACCAGAAACATTGACATCATATTACAAGAAATTATCCAAGAAAATTGTTCTGATATTCTTGAACAAGAGGACAAAATAGGCATTGAAGGAGTTTATTGATCATTCTTTATATTTAATCCTCAAAAGACAACCATCCAGAAATACAATTGCCAAATTCAAGAGCTTCTAAGCAAAGGAGAAAATATTGCAAGAAGCCAAAAAGAGACAATTTAGATATCAAGGAGTCAGCTTCCACACTAAAAGACCACAAAATGGAATATGATATTCAGAAAGGCAAGACAATTGGGTCTACAACCAAGGATCACCTACCCATTCAAACTGACTTACAGGGGCATTTGACAAAATAGAGGATTTACAAGTATTTATAAAGAAAAGACCAGAAGTAAATGGAATATTGAATTTCTAAATACAAAACTCAAGAGAAACATGAAAAGGTAAATAAGGAAGAGGGAAAAAAATTAAGGGCTTAAGTAAGTCCAAATTGTTTATGTTCATATATGGAAAAATATTTATAACTCTGAAAAACTTTTTTCACTGTCAAAGTAGTTAGAATAATTATTCATAGGTAGAGATTGGGGTACTAAGTGACTTAAGATGATATGTCAAAAAGGGGGAAATAGAAGATGGCACCAAGAGAAACTTGAAGGAAGAAGAAAAATATGATAAATTTTACCACATAAAGTGGTGCAAGGGAAGTGAAGAGGAAGAATACTTTCATAAGAAGAGGAAGAGAGTGTTAATAGGTAATACTTAAACCTTACTCTCAGTGGAATCATTTCTGAGAGGGTAGAATACCTAGAATCTTTGGGGTATCAAATTTTATCTTATCCTACAGGGAAGTTGGGAAGGAAAAACCAAGGTGGGGAGTGGGGCGGGGAGTACCAAAAGGTAAGGAAAGAGAAGGGGGGGAGGGAATTTACTAGATCCAAGAGGAATATAAGAGGGTAATAAGAAGGGAAGGGGTGGGAACAGAAGTAAAATAAGGGTGTGGTTTAGGGGGACTGATTAAAAGCAAAAGACTGGTATAAAAGGAATTAGTAAAAGAAGAAAGACCAGGACTATGAGAGGAAATAAAAATGATGGAGAATACACAGATGGTAATCATAATTGGGAATATGAATGGAATATACTCACCCATAAAATGGAAGCAAATAGCAGAGTCAATTAGAAACCAAAATCCAAACATATATTGTCTATAAGAAACATACGTGAGGCAGGTAGGCAAACACAGGGTAAAGGTAAAAGGTTAGGACAAAATCTATTGGGTATCAACTGAGAAAAAGAAGACAGGAGTCACAATCTGATCTGACAAAGCCACAGTAAAAACAGATCTAGTTAAAAGAGATAGAGAAGGTATTTATATCTTGATAAAAAACAGTATAGACAATGAGGAAATATCAACACTCAACATGTATGCACCAAATGGTATAGATTTCAAATTTTTAAAGGAGAAACTATTGGAACTTAAAAAGGAAACAGATAGTAAAACTATACAAGTAGAAGACCTGAATCTTCCTCTCTTAGATCAAGACAAATCAAACCAAAAAAAAAAATAAGAAAGAGGTAAGAGATGTGAATGAAACTGTAGAAAACTAGAATAGATATATGAAGAAAAATAAATAGGGACAAAAAGGAATACACTTTTTCAGCAGCAGCACATGGTATATTCACAGAATGACTTTTTACTAAGGCATAAAAACATTGAAAACAAATGCAAAAAAACAGAAATAATATATGGAAACTTTTCCGATTCTAATGTAATAAAATAATTAGTAAGGGTACATGGTGAATTAAATAAAAAAATAATTGGAAATTAAATAATATGATTCTCCAAATTTGGTTGGTTAAAGATCAAATCATAGAAATTAATAATTTCATTGAAGAGAGTAACAATGAGGAGGCATCATATCAAAATCTATTGGATACAGCCAAAGCAGTCTTCAGGAGAAAATTTATATGAACAAATCAGTAATGAATTGAGCATGCAAATTTAAAAAACTAGAAAGGGAATTTTTTTAAGAACCCAGATAAAAACTAAATTGGAAATCCAAAAATTAAAGGAGAAATTAATAATATTGAAAATAAAAAACTACTGAATTAATAAATAAGACTAGGAACTTGTGCTTTGAAAAAAAACAAATAGAATAGATGAAGTACTAGTTAATCTCACAAAAACAGAAGGAAGAAAACCAAATTAAATGTATCAAAAATGAAAAGGACAACTTCACCTTTAATGAAGAGGAAATTAAAGTAATGATTAAGAACTATTTTGCCAATTATATGTCAACAAATATGTAAGTCTAGGTGATATGGATGAATATTTACAAAATCCACATAATTCATCTGCATTTCTATACATTCCCAACACGTCTCAGCAGAAAGAGTTAGAAAGAGAAATCCCATTTAAAATCATTGTAGATAATATAAAATATTTAGGAATCTATGTGCCAAGAAAAAACACAGGAATTATATGAACACAATTACAAAACACTTTCCATACAATTAAAACTAGACCTTAACAATTGGGAAAACATTGATTGCTCATGGGTAGGATGAGCTAACATGATAAAAATGACAATCCTATACAAATTAATTTATTTATTCAGTGCCATACCTATCTAAGTACCAAGGAACTTTTTACTGAAATAGAAAAAAAAAACCCCTACAACAAAGTTCATTTGGAAGAACAAAAGATCAAGAATATCGAGAGAACTAAAGAAAAAAATATGAAGGATGGGGGCCTAGTAGTACAAGATCTTAAACTGTACTATAAACCGGCGGTCATCAAAAAATATGGTACTGGTTAAGAGATAGAAGGGAGGATTAATGCAATTGACTGGGGTAAATGACTTTAGCAAGATAGTGTATGATAAACCCAAAGATCCAAGATTTTGGGACAAAAACACAGTATTTGACAAAAACTACTGGGAAAACTAGAAAAAAAGTATGGGTGAGATTAGGTTTAGATCAGCATCTCACATCCTACACCAAGATAAATTCAGGATAGGTAAATGACTTAAATATAAAGAAGAAAACTATAAGTAAATTAGGCAAATATAGAGTATTATACTTGTCAAATCTATGGGAAAGGAAAGATTTTAAGATCAAGCAAAAGATAGAGACTATTGAAAAATGTAAAATGAATAATTTGGAGTACATTAAATTAAAAAGATTTTGTACAAACAAAATCAATACAACCAAAACTAGAAGGGAAGCAACAAATTGGGAAAAATCTTCATAACCCAAAACCTTTGCAAAATGTTTAATTACTCAAATGTATAAGTAGCCAATTCAATTATATAAAAAATCAACCCATTCCCAATTGATAAATGGGTGAATAGGCATTTTCAGACAAAGAAATCACGACTATCAATAAGCATATGAAAAAAGTGTTCTAAATCCCATATAATTAGAGAAATGCATATCAAAACAACTCTGAGGTGCCATCTCACACATAGAAGATTGACTAATATGACAGCAAAGGAAAGTAATAAATGTTGGAGGGGATGTGGCAAAATTGGGACACTAAAGCATTGCTGGTGGAGTTGTAAATTGATCCAACCATTCTGGAAGACAATTAGGAACTATTACCAAAGGGTGCTAAAATACTGCCTGCTCTTTGATCCAGCCATACCACTGCTGGGTTAATACCCCAATGATATCATAAGGAAAAAGACTTGTACAAAAATATTTATACCTGTGCTCTTTGTGGTGGCAAAAAACTGGAAAATGAGGAGATTCCCCTTGATTGGGGAATGGCTGAACAAACTATGGTATTTGTAGGTGATGGAATACTATTGTACTAAAAGGAATAATGAACTGGAGGAATTCCATGTGAACTGGAAAGACCTCCAGGAATTGATGCAGAATGAAAGGAGCAGAACCACAAGAACTTTATACACAGAGACTGATACACTATGGCACAATCAAATGTAATGGACTTCTCTACTAGCAGCAATGTAATGATCCAGGACAATTCTGAGGGACTTATGAGAAAGAACACTATCCACATTCAGAGGAAAGAAATGTGAGAGCAGAAAAACAGAAGAAAACCAACTGCTTGATCACATGGGTCGATGGGGATATGATTGGGGATGCATCCTAGTGCAAATATTAATAATATGGAAATAGTTCTTGATCAATGACACATGTAAAACCCAATGGAATTGCTTATTGGCTATGGAAGGAGTGTGCGAGGAGGGGAGGAAAGGAACATGAATTTTGTAACCATGGAAAAGAGTCTAAATTAATTAAATACATAAATAAACATTAACAAAAGAATATATGCTAAACTGGTTTTTGGTTTGAGGCAGCAGTTCTTAAATGTTTTAACTTAAGAACTTTTTTCTTGAGGACCACAAGGAGTTTCTGTTTATGTGTATTATGTCTATCAATATTTAATGTCTTAGAAATTAAAACATATATTTAAATATTAATTTATTTAAAATAACCAATTTCTAATTACATGTTAATATAAATGGATAACTCACATCAATGTTCTTGGTGATTTTGATGTTATTAGTGAACAAAAAACCAATGAGTATCAGCAAATTCAAAAGAATGGGACAAATAAATATTTGGCTTAATAACTTTTACCCTGTGCTAACAACATGGAAAGATTTGTAAATATGGAAAAGACTCAATGTAATAATACTCCATCAAATCAATTTTGTCCTCATAAATGTGCGAGGATATTGTTACCACTGGACAGACTGGTTTTTGTGTTCATTATTCTACCACTGATCATTATACATTTTTCGGGAAAGTTCTCTGGTATCTCACTACTGCATAAAAGTCACAATGAGTACTCAAGAACATGCCACTAGAGTATATCTTTTCACATGTTTTGCTGAGATGAACAGAATGAATTTAGATTTGGTGGCAAACAACAAGCCCTTATTCTGTGGGCCATCCTTAATCCAAGGTCCAATCTGGAAAAATCTAAAAATATCTGATGGACAATTAAAAATAATTGGAGAGCCACAGAAACTCTCAAAGTAGTTTCATTTTTATAACCTGATATTTAAATTTGTTTATTAAAATATTTTCCTTTTGGTTTTCCTGGTTATTTGTATCACATGTCCTACTCACTCTGGTGTAGTTTATGAATATAAAATCTGAATTAGAGTGAAATTATGTATATTTTAAAATAATGGAAAAGCGTATGTTGACAACTTAAACAAATCAAGAAAAATGTAGATATTAATTGCCTATATCTTGTGCCCTAAATATTTCTGAAAAGGCTTTCATTATGTTGAGAACAATAAGATTAAACATATTGCATGATAGAAGAGTGTTTTCAATGTATGTGAACATGTTGGAGTATGCTCATTTTATGTTTATGGGGAAAAGTAGCTTTACCCACCTGGGCTGAATCAATATCCATGAAGGCATTTTACAAAAGGATAACGTGTATTTGAAAATCTTGTGCCTTTGAACTACATTTCCCAGGAGCCCACTGATTTCCTGTCCTTATGTGCTGACATAGACAAGGGGATATATTGGGTGGGGTTCCTGGTCTCAGCCTCTTTGCTTCCTGTTGCAACTGTGGTGGAGCATGGGCTTTTGAACAGGTAGATTAGCCACAGGCATATGTTTATTTTGTTTCCTTTTTATTCCTCTATTTCTAGTGATTATTAATAAATATCTTAAAATATAACATTTGAAATTATTTGAGATTAATTTTTTACAATATGATATCCCTAATTAGTGGGTCATAGGGGCACTATCCGAGACCATAATTTTTCTATTTTGTCTGAGCCAAAAGTATCCCATGGCAGGCCTGGACCAGTGCTTTCAAACCAGGCAGAGAAAGGGAATGTATGCCATTATCATAAAAGAACTTTGTGGACTGAATGTAATCAGACGGTCATTTTGTCAGCATTTCTGCTGTTGTATCTCCTGATGTCACATATGGCACATCTCTTTTCCTTCAAATCCCCACTTAATCGTCTTTTATTTTTTTCTTTCTATTTCTGTCTCAGATCCTTTGATTTGGGTGTCCAAATGCATTCTTCCTTCTGACCTGGTCCCAGCTCTTACCTGAATCTCAACAGAGACGTCTGTCTCGGCCCCATTTTTTTCAGGATAGAACTGATGCAAGTAGTCATTTTCCCCCAATCACAAGAATTGTAAGAGCACTTAATTCCATCTTACTTCCCAAAGCCGAGGGCTTTTCTAGACCATCTGCCACTACCCTGATATGACAAGTGGTTAGGGCTAGGCCTTCCTTGTTCCTTCACCTATGCAGGTGAGGCTCATGACTCAAGAGAAACAAAAGGGTTCTCTGTATACCCCAACTCTTTAAACATGTTAAAGTTTGGAGGCCTATAAGTTGATTAACACTATCCTAAAAATATTTGTAGGAAAAGTGCATGTGAATGTAGATGTTAGAGAAAACAAATTAGATATTAATATTTCAGATACTGAAGTGGATAGAACTCATTGGAGGGCATCAGGGCAGCCATTGGGCACATGTGGTATTTTCTGTCATAAAAAGGGTTCAAATCCTTCCTGCTGAACTCTTATGGTAGAGTTTATTGAGTTTGGAGGCATTACATGATTCAGAACTTCAGACACCAAGCATGCAAGTAATAAGGAATTCATGTTAAGAAGGAAAAGAGGGAAAATGGACATTGGGATCTGGGGTAAAGCAAATAAAAAAGGCAGTGTTAGAAACTCAAGCTTGTTTAAAATAGAACAATCAGAAGGCGGGTGAGGAAGCACCCTATTTCAGGGCTTAGGCTTGTAAACTGGAATGGAGTTAGTAGCATCTGAGGGAAACCACCAGCAAAACCAAAGGGAAGAGCTTAAGTATCAGGTTATAATAATGATGATGGCATTCATATAATAATAATTAATCTTTTCAAAGAGTTTTACAATATAATCTTATTATTATCACAAGAACCGTAGGAATTCCATGCTATTCCTATCCACAAGTTACCGACGCAGGAACTGAGGAAATGGCATTTAAAGCATTTAAGTGACTTACCCAGGATTGCAGTTAGTAAATATATGAGGCTGAATTTATACTCAGGTACAAACTCTCTAACTCCAGGCTTTGCAATCTTTTCATAGCTTTCCTGGAAGCCTTTACAAAAGAAATGTGATGTGAGGGGTGCTAGAATTGAAATTAATTAGGAAGCTTTGAATTTAAATCCTCTCTTAGTGGCATTAGTTATGTGGTTAAAGATGAATCACTTATCATGACAAAAGCTCAGTTTCTCCATCTATGAAATGGGATTACAAATACCCACTTTGTGAATCTTATGTTACATAATATAACTAACAGTCTTTGAACTTTTAAAACACCTAAACTTGTAGAAATAAAATGTATAAATATGCATACAAATAAATATATGTATGTATATATGTATATTATAAATATATATAATTGCATAAAAATAAATAAACTATTATTGTTATCACCACACTGTGGTGTTTCCTCTTCTTTTTGAACCTTGCTCAGCTCTTAGCCTGCCTGGCATTACTGCTGCATCTGAGAATTCTCGGTGGTCCTACTGCCAGGATTTATTTTGTGGAGGACTGTCATCAAATGGGTTCTCTAATAATGCTTACTCACTTCTTTTATAAATAAAATACTGCTTTATTGCCACCCAATCCTATTCCAAATAATAAAATTATTAAATAGATTTAAAATGACTATAACTTCATTGGAACATAAGTTTTTTGTTGCTGTTTTCCGGGGAGGTGTTTAAGACACTCTCAAATTAAAAAATAATCTTTTCAATATTTTTTCAATTTCAATCTTTTCAATTCATGGGTAAGCATGACAAGCAGGAACTGTAGCCATATAGTTTGGACTCTGAGCAAGGTGGAGCTCCCTCTCCCAAGAGAGAGATCTAGAGAACTACTTGGAATTCTCAGAATTCTACATTCTTTCTGAAATTCAGAAAATTTCTCCAATTGATCTTAGAGTCATACCCCTCTGTAGCTGGGTAACAGAAACCACCTCATTAAAAAACTGCTCCAGAAAGGACGTTATTTATGCCTACCCACCTCATTATGGACTAGCATTACTCTTAACTCATGGGAACTAAGGAAGCTTCAGCATACCACAAATATCCCCAGTTTTTGGCGTACATTGCTAATGCATCCTCTCCATGCCTGCGTCTGATTCTAACTCTCCGACCTTTAGCTGTGAGTGGTGAACGTTCCTCATATCTTGTCCAATCAGCAAATGGTCCTGGCTAACACTTCTCTGTGTCCGCTGTCTTCTCTGGCAGACTGGAAACTGCTTGAGGGCAGAAATTGCCTTGTGTGCTGATGCTCAGCTATGTTTTATTCGTTTGTGTTTGCCATAGCAGATAATGACAGAAGCTCTTTCAAACCTCCACACCACGGAGAGTTCCTGAGAGCAATAAAAGACCTTATCTCTCCTTTGCACACAAACTGCACAAAGGCATTCTCTGCCACTGTGAAAAGGCTGCGTTTTCCTCAGAGAGTAAAATGGGCAGAAACCAGTGGAGTATCAGATAGAAAGGTTATCTAGTCCAGTGGTGTCAAACTCAAATAGAAACAGAGAGCACTATCCCACACATAATGATCCCTGTGAGCCTCATATTGACTTTGGACACCACATGCTTTTAGATATTTACGTTGTTTTTTTTTTCCTTAATATATCAACATGTTAATGTCAGATAGGAACTACATTTAAATCAGATTCAGGCTGCACTCAAGAGTGTGGTGGGCTACATGTGGCCTGTGGTCTTAACCACTGGGTAGTCAACACCTAAAGAAGATAGATTCCCATTTCCTCCCATTTACTGTTCAGATTTGGCATTAAATTGTGGTTCATTTTGCTTTAATTAGCTTCTGCAGAGCAAAGACCATCTGTTATTCATTTAGTGTATGTTCCAAAAGGCCTAGGACAGTGCACGATGAGGCTAATAACAACTTTTCTGACATAGAATTAATTTCTATCCAAAATGAACATTCTGTATAGATGATGCTCTGTCTTTGAAGGAGTACCTTCCTTTAGACAATGTTAAAACTCCCACCAGTACATGCAGGCATAGCTGTTTTTTTTTTGTTTTTGTGTTGTTTTTTTTTTATTTGCCAGAACTTGTATAAAACATCATGGGAATCTGCAACAGTTTTTACAAAAGCAGCATTTGCTGTTCCAATAAGATTGTCATGATTTTCAATAGCACCTTCCTCCCATGAGAATTTAGTGTTATAGGCACCAACCACAAAGCCAACCAAATAGCAAAATAAGTAAGTAAATAACAGAGGAAAAAAGTCATCTTCCTGTTGAGAATTGGGACTCCAAATGTGGACCTAAGTTAAGAAATAAAAATATTAAAAAAATCATAAAGACAATATTTTTCCTCATAGTTGGAATTTGTGAAATCACACAAACATTATTTGATGTTACTTGGGAATTAGGCTAAGCATATTCAGTAATTCCATTATGAAAATTATTGAAAATTATCAGTTTTTTCCTTTACAATCTTATGAATATGCTCTGAAATATTTAGGGGATCACTATTTACCAGGTAAAATTCCAGCATCATAGGCTGGTATTCAAGGCCCTTCAGTTGTGTGCCATTCTACCTTATTATCTTCCTCATCACTTCTACACATTCTTAAATCTGGCCCCTTTTCTATTCCCCTGTTTTGAAACCTCTGTGAATTTGCTTTTTTTTAAGTTAAAATTAACTCTCACTAGTAAAATATTATGTTTTAGGTGGTGTATTAATGATCATTAGAAATCAAGGCATAAAGAGGATACAAAATGAAGACTATGTGCTCATGGCTGATTAGCCATTTCAATATCCCCACTTTCACTGTCACCATGCTTGCTGCACCCCCAGAGATAGAGCAGCACTGCCCACTCAATATTTATCCCCTGTCTACTGGAAGTATGTAATGACAGGAAGTCCATGGGCTCCTGGGAAATGTAGTTCTGTTATAGGGTAACAGATTTTCAATTATACACTGTATTGTCCCTATGATCTCCTGTTAGCTTTTTGTTATTTAAATCCCTTCTCAGCTTAAAATAAATTGAATTGAAATGAAGTTTAATTGAAATGCTACTTTTTTGTATTTTCCTCCTATCAGGAATCAGCCTTTCCAAAGGAAAGGGGAAAGGAATAAGCATTTTAATGCACCTCTCCTATATGCCAGACTCTATGATATGCACTTTACAAATATTTTCCCATCTAAAATTCACAACAACCCTAAGAGGTGGGGGCTTTTATCATTCACATTTTACAGATGAGCAAAGTGAGGCAGACAGTCATTAGGTGATACTGTAATATGATTCTTTTTATCAGTGTCATCCCTTTCTAAACTATGGTCTTTGAGGTCAGGATTAATATTTTATTTAAAATTTGTAGAAAAAACTTGTTCAATTTAAATGTATTAGAGCCTAGATTTCCTGTCTACCTTATTAGCACTAACCTTCTGGTTAGCACCCCTTCTGGGGCTCAACTCCATGGTATAATCATAATACCTATTCACCTGAATTCAGTTTGTGGCTCTATCTGTGTGTGTGTGTGTGTGTGTGTATACATGTATGTGTGTGTGCTTGTGTGTGTGTGTGTAACTAGTCATTCCAAGGTGAAGCAGCATGATACAGTTTAGATATGGCTGTGTAGTTACAAGCTCTTTATTCAAATCTAATTACCTGGGTCACTTGGCGCAAATCAACAAAAGCCTCTCTAGGCATCAGTTTCCTGAAATATGAAATGAGGGAGTTAGACTAGATGATTCTGAATGGCCATCCCAATCTGAAATCTCTTCTCCAGTCTCTTCCCTGAGTCCCTTTCCTGACTCCCTCACATCTTGCAATCAAAGAAGAGAAAGGATCTTTTCTGCTTCCTGCATCTTAGGGGAGAAGCTAGTAAAATGTTAGCTTCTTAAAGGAATTGGCTATATTTCATTTTGTCTTTGGATTCCCTGGCACAGAGTACCTTGCATGTAGTTGTTGGGGTTGAGTCATTTCAGTCTTGCTCTTTCCTTCATGATTCCATTTTGGGTTTTCTTGGCAAAGATACTAGAAAGGATTGCCATTTCCTTATCCGGCTCATTTTACAGTTCCAGAAACTGAGGTGAACAGGGTTAAGGGACTTGCCCAGGGTCACACTACTAGTAAGGGTATGAGTCCAAATTTGAACTCAGGACTTCCTGACTCCAGACCTGCCATTCTATTATTACTGTGCTACCCAGCTGTCCTCCTTGCATGTAGGTAAATAAATACTTGCCATGGAAATGGACTAGAGAAATCTAGATAGGATCATAACTTTCTGGGTGCTGGAGTTATCTTCTGAGAAGTCCTTGCAATTTTCAGGTTATACAATAATTATTATGTGAGACCTTTGAGAGAGGGACTAAGTTGGACATTTTGAAGAGACACTCTTGATTAAGGATTATTCATGAATTTTCATAATAATTTAGTATTTATATACATATTATTACTTGTAATATTATCCATAGCTATCATCAAAAATTATTTTAGTATTCTTTTTTGTTATTTGGCATTTAAAAATGCTATGCATTTATAGACATAAATATACAATTTCTGTATATTTGTGTACTGCTCACACACACATATACATACTTTGTTAAAAATACTGTTAATGTGGGACGGAAGTGTTTGTTTTATGAGTACATACATTCTCCCGAGACCCTGAAGAGCAAATTATTATGTAGACACAGTGGGAAGGAAGTTCTCATTAATGCCCTTCAACACATCCCTCAGATAAATAGATTTTACTGCAAGTCAGCAAACGAAGAAACTGAGGTTGATCTCTACCTCATAATTTATTATCATGATCGCTTAATTTTCCAGATCTTCCTCCCCCCGGAGGGAGCTCCTAGTTATTAAGCCACACTGGTTCTCTTCTTCCCTGAGGAAGTATGGTACTTATTAACAGGTAGTTAAGTCAGACTGATTATATATAACTACTAAATCCCTTATTGCTCATTTGCTGGAATGGCACTTGGAAGTTGACAGCTCATGAAAATTGGCACATGAATGATCCCCACCATGTAAAACAGGCACCATGCTTCAAACACACAGCACATTCTCAGAAGTCACAGCGTCTGATTCTGGACAAGCAGTTAGGATGTGTATCAAGCAAAGACAGAATGTGTTTTTATTCAGTCATATCTGACTCTTTGCGACCCTTGGGTAGACCATTCTGCCATGTTCCCATGGCCAAGATACTGAAGTGTTTCACTATCTCCTTCTCCAATGGATTAAGACAAATAGAAGTGAAGTGACTTGGCAAGGATCAGAGCTAATAAGTGTCTAAGGCTGGATTTGAACTCAGGTATTCCTGACTCCAAACACAGTGCTATCCACTGAGCTCCTGACTGCCTCCCAAAATAGGCTTCATGAGCCTAATCTGGGTAGACTTTCTGATTAGCTACCTACCCTATCGGTGCCATGCTGCCATGCCTCACCTCTTTCTGCCACCCTATCTCATCAGAGGTCTTTCTCTGCTTGCCTGGTGAGAGTTCAATGCCCTAGACCCACTGTGATGAACTCAAACTCTCTCTATACAGACTGCCTCCTAAACCTCTTCCTTTGGCAACAACAATCCAAGCCACACTATCATCCCTTGAAAGGATGTGCAGGTCACCTATGACTTCATTCATTATCTGTTAGACTTCCCAGATCAAAACACCTTTCCTTAACTCACATGTTTTCTACTCCCTCTTCTAATAAAACTCAAGTTCCATGAGGGGAAGGACTGCTTGTACCCCCAGGATTTAGCACAGTTTCTGGCACATAGTAAGCACTGAATAAAGGTTTTGTTTTTTCATTCATTCATTCACTTTGAAATAATCAACGGTTTAAATGCAACTTTAAAACATTTTATTCTAGAAAATAGACCCACAGCAGCCTCCGTCTTTTCCCTTACAATTCTTGGTCAGTCGTTAAAATAATTACTAATACCCTGGATTTGGAAATGAAAAAAGAGCAAGTCAAGGTGCATCTAGTATGGATTTTACTGAAGATTATGTAAATGTAGGAAATTATAATTCTATCAGGATGTCATTACATGTGTCTACTTAGATGCACATTTTCTGCTATGTTTAAGTTAAACAAAACACAAAATGACTATGTAGTATGACATCTCATTAATATGTTTCCATTCACATCTGTGCCTTTAGTATAAAAAATTAGACTGCCTCAGTGATAAGAGATTAGGTCCTTTAATTAGAAACAAATGACAAATCGCTGTTAACCCCATGTGATGCTTTCTAAAACTTCCATCAAATATTCCTCTTAAAACATTATTAAACACAAGTTTCCCAGATCTACTTCCTAGAAAGTGCCATTTAACAAAACCCAGGCAGGATGTTAATACTGGGGCCGAATTACAGGTTGCCAATGCATTTCCTGCGAGCGGATTGACAGGGGATCATTTTGTTATGGGGCCACCTCCAGTGTGTTGTGACAACCAGTCATTACACCTCTGCGCACAGCACTCAGCTGTAGGTTTCTCTAGGATGCAAATAGCCCCAAATGGGTCCAATTTAGAGAGAGTGGATAATGTATCCTTCACTTCTGTAAGGTAGAAGCTTTTAATTTTCCAAGAACAGAGAAGAGAAGTGCGTTTCGGTTTCTGGAAATAAAGATTGAGTTAACCAGCTGAGCCAGGCAAAGGGAGGCACAATAGCAATATCTGTTACCTTCTAAATAAAAACACTTCACCTGCCTTGTTTCCCCTGGCTGAAGCCAATGTGCTGAGTGGTCAAGTGAGCATCTCCTCTCGATGAACACAATTATCCACTTAAAAGCTGAATGTCAAAAGCTAGTAACCTTGAAGCTATGTTCTTTCCCCCTTTTCTTTTTAAAGAATATTCTTAAGAATCTTCTGTAGCTAATTATAATAATACAAAAAAGTGTTTAAAATACATTTGTATGTGAAAAAATATCATGGAAAGCTTTTCACAGTTGGACTTTAATATTTTAGCATGCCAGCTTTTATGCCCCTCTGTGATCCTACTCCCACTGTTCTATTGCTGATGTCTGTAAGTGTTGCTAACAATGGAATACAGCAAGTCCCTAATACCAGCTATTTAAAGGAGAGGTACACTTGAAGTAGATGGGAGCAAGTCAATAAGTCCATTTAAGATTCCTGTGTTTAACGAAACCACAGGAGAAGCTATGTAGCTACAAAATGTGCCTGCTGTTAAAAGACGGGTTCTTTTGCTATGAGTACATTAATGGGGAGATTGCTCTTTGCTATAAATCTCTAGCATGATCCAGTCCACTATTACGAAAGTCTACTGGATGTTAATGTCCTTTTGTTTTGAGCACTTTACAGGGAAATTAATTATCCACTAGAAATCCAGTGAGGTTAAAGGCTACTGTACCTACACTATAATGAATCTGATGACAGATATTTCAACTTAATCTAATGTGGCAGTAAGTGGAATGTGGACTCCACCAACTGTGCTTATAGTTTATTATCATGATGATTTAATTTTCAAAAATGGGCCTTTAATTAAATGTAATAAACATTTGTTAAATAATTGCTAAATGCAAGGCACTTCGCTAGGCCCTGGGGGCACAAAGAAAAACCTAACACAGTCCCTGCCTTCAAGAAGTTGATATTCCACTGGAATGATGTGGCAATTGCAGAGATTAGAGTTATTATGTAAGATAGGGAGTAAAGGGAACAAAGAAGAGGGTTAAACCCAATGTTCCAGGAATATTTGAGGAGAATGAGACTTAAAACCTAGGAGAGAAGGATAAGGAAGTCTTAAAGGAGGAGGATGAACTGAAGATAAGAAAAATGATAAGGTTAAAGATAGGAAAGAGAAAGGAAAAAAGAGAAGGGAATAGACTTCATGCAAAATCATTTGTATTTACTTCCCTTACTAATAAGGAGCCAGTGACAGTTTGGGGATGTTAGTAATATTGTCAGACCTGTGCCTTGTTATTTGGACAGTTGTATGGATTACTTATTAAAATTGTGGGAGAAAGGATTCAAGGAAAGTAATAAAAAGACTATAAAGATAATCCAGATGAGACAGGTTTAGAACTTGAATTAGGGCAGTAGAGCTGTATGAATGGAGAGGAGTTGACTGTTATGAGAGGTATTGTGGAGAAAGAATGGAGACCTGAAAATATCAAGTAAAGGAAATGTCAAAAATGACTTCAGATAACTGTGTAGATAGTAACAGCATCAATAGAAATGAGGGGATTTGGAGGTTTCCTGAGAAAGAAGTCCAACTACTTAATTTTTGATATGTAATTTTCAGGTGCTATGTGGAAATGTCTGCTATGAAGTTATCTCTAATAAATTACCATCACCTAATATAAAATTGGAGAGGACTCACTTGGCAAGTAGAAGGAAACCTTGGTTCCTTGAGATCCCTTGGACGCCTTTTGGATGAGGCTAGAAATCAAGGTAATGAAGTTTAAAGGAAGATTCCCCAAAATGAAAGGAAACTGGTCTCTGGTCTGCACTGCACTGCACTGCACTGCAAACATATTCTAGGAACCCTATAATATTTTCCCCATTCCAAACCTGACTGTGTTCTCAAACAAAAGGGAATACAAATCTCTGCTTTGGAACTGAGGAGAAAACATATAGAATAACCTTTATGAATAGGAACTTGCTGCCCAAAGATAACATATGCAGCTCAGAGGTAAAGGTACCCTTAGATGAGATGACAACAGGTAACAGTGACTGAATCCTCTGGAAGTTAAGGGGAATTTTAGGAGACTAACATATTTGAGCTGCAAATACAACTAGTTCAGACATGGAGGAGCAATCTCACCAAATGTGGAGAAAAAATGCTAAATATAATCTCATGGTCTGAATTTATAAAAAGATTTGCTGCATTTAATTCTTTGTTGTCCTTGTCCCATACTAATTGCAGTCATCTATGGGAGTGGATGGTATTCTATGACCAAGAGACTTCCATAACACTCTCTGAAACTTAGTTTGTTATGTGGGGGCAGATACCTAAGTGGTATAGGATAGCCTATAAAGTAATAATGATACGAATTGGGATTTTTCTTAAAATAAATGCATTTTTTTTATTTTTTACACATTTATAATATCCCCCCTCACTTTGAACAATGGAAAAATGTAAAACAAAACCCTTATCATACACACACATGCATTTGTAAAGAGAATAGAAGGAAGGTCATCTCAGAAGGAAGATTATAATTTATGTATCATATTGTAAAATACGAAATCCTTGAAGAAAGGGTCACACTTTTACCTTTCTTTTACACCCGACACTCAGTAGGGCTTTGCACATATTAAACACAATGCTTATTGAATAACTTATATATGAGCCCCTATTAAAATAGATCATTTTTTTCTGGAAATCTTCTCTATTGCCAACTGAGACCTAATAGGTCCTGGTACCACTAGTGTGAATTTCAAAACTACTCCACCCTGTTCAGACCATTCTTTGGAGGATGGGATTTAGCTATTTCCTGATCAATGACAATGGAGATACTTGGAGTAACAGAGTCAGGTCTTGGAAACTACAATCTCCACCCTACTCATGTAGAGATTAGGAAGGGCTGCAGCAAAACTCAAGATTTAATTATTTGAGAATATGGTCCTCAACAGACATGTGCAAAAAAGGACAGACCTCTGAGCGGTCCTAGGTCAAGCTAGAGCCACCATTGGCACAGGAAGTGAGGTAGGGAACAGCCTCTGGAATTTGCTCACTTCCCGGAGACAGGGCTAGATGCAAGTTCCTGCTAGGAGCTTGAGCAGGGAGGAGGTCCACAGACAGCTTCCCTTCAGATCAGTCACATGAGTCAAGGACTGATTTTCTTCTCTACCTTGGCCCTTTGGGCCTAAACTCCCTCTGGCTCAGCCAGAAGGTTGAGTTAACCTTTTCCCCTTTTATCCTCTCTCCTTCTCTCCCTCTCCCTTTTTCTTACTCCCATGTGATTAAACCACTATGAACTCCGTTCTGACTTGAGTGTTTCATTTTAGGAATTTCATAAGTAAATTCCTTGTGACCATAAATTAATATTATAACAACCTTTAAAGATGATTTTCATCTTTACACTAGATTAGGACTGGAAAGAACAAAGCAAAATGATTTTCTGTAGGCTCAATACAACAATAGTCTGTATAAGTTAAAAGAGCTAAGTTACCATCTTATTCATCATAGAGTCAGGGAAAAGGGACAAAGATAAGAAAAATGTTTAAAAGTCAGAAGGAAGTATAATCAGTGAAGAGTTTATTAGGCCCCCAGGGAAAGGCAGAATCAGCATTTCAAAACCAAGTGAAAAGAGACAAAGTCTGATACTCTACTATATAGATGGAAGAAAAGTAGCCAAGCTTGAGTAAAGGATTTCTGAAAATTTCCCAAATCAGGAGGTTGAACACTGCATTGGGTTCTTCAGCTAGAGCTAATTGGTCTTGAGTCTCCTGATGAATCATCACTGTATATGTCTTTCTCATATCTGCTATCTCATAAATGGAGGACAGCAATGTCAAGACATCAGAGGATGCACATACGTTGACGTAGAGAGAAGGAAAGTTCAAAGTAAAAGAAATCTTCAAAATTACTACCTTGGTTAACCGAGAAGATGGAAAAGTCAACAGGAGAATTATAGAATTTAGAAAAAGGAACATTTTTTTTTCTTTGTAGGGTTAAGGAAGTGGTTATAGGGAAGCATTGAAGTGGAAGTCATTGACACACACCATGGGAGCAGATAAGAGTATCCCTGAATCAGAGGAAATGTATAGTTCTATGGCCCTTTGGACATGGTTCCAGATTGTTCTCCAAAATGGTTGTATCAGTTCACACCTACACCAACAATGTATCAGTATCCCATTTTTTCCATAGCCCTTTCAATATTTATTATTTTCCTTTTTTTGTCATGTTAGTCAGTCTGATTGGTGTGTGGTGATACCTCAGTTCTTTTGATTTGTATTTCTATAATTAATAGTAATTTGAATAATTTTTACATAACTTAATTAAATTAAATAAATTAAAGATAATTTTTCATCTGAGGATAAGATTATCAAAGAGGAGAATTTAAGACCAAATTGTAGGTAGGGAACATCTTGTTTAGGAAGCAAGATGAAAATGAGGAACCTTCCAAAGAGATAGAAGGAACAGAATTTAAAAAAGGTCTCATTTCTAAAGAGTAGAATTGAGTGCAAAAGAAGCCAAGTGGCAGGGAAGAGGCTATCAAGAGGAAATCTCATATTTAATTCCAAAGCTCATAAAAAGTAGAGACCATCTATGTCTGGGAGTGAGGGATGTGGGAAGACATTATTAATATAATTGTGAGTTGGTTTTGTAATTCTGGTTTTGTAAACCATTTTGGATTTATGTAAGGAGAATGTCACTGATGTATTCATGTCCTTTAATCCAGTTGTTCCACTACTGGGCATATGCCCCAAGGAGATCAATGACAGAAAGATCCTATTTATAATGAAATATTTATAGATACACCTTTATGAAATCAAAATTAAATGAATAGTTCTTGAAAAATGGATCAATGACATGAGTTATCCATACATTGAATTATGACTGCATGGTAAGAAATGATGAATTTGAGAAATTCAAAGAAACATTGAGTTGCATGAAATAATGCTACCTGCATAAATATAACCAAGAGAATATTATACATAATGATTGCAATTATGAAAATAACAACCCTAAAAATATCAGTTGACTTCTAACAATTTGTATTAAATAGCCTTGAACCTAGTTTCCATCTGTTCTCAATTATATCACACCTTGATCTTCTTTAGCCTAACTTTCTTGCTTTCTGATCTTGTACATTACAAGTTACCTCTTTTCTCTGGGCTCTTGAAGAAGCTACCCTCCCTCCCATGTGTGGAATGTGTTTTCATTACCTCTGCCTCCTGGAATTCAGACTTACCTTTACAGGCCACTCCAAATGTTTGATTCCCCTGGTTGTTTGGACTCTGGGAATTACTCAGTATATATTTTGAATTTAATTTTCTATATATTTCTCCCCAATGCAATGTAAACTCCCTGAGGACAGAGACTGTTTTTTTTTTCATTTTTTAACTTAATATTCCCAATTCCTAAGCCAGTACTGGCTCATAGTAGTTTTTTAATAAGTAGCTGTCAAGTCAGTTAAATTCATCTTTTCTCAGGAGAGTGGTAGGATATAAACATTAGGAATAGAGTATGCACTGTCAGATATAATTACTATACTATTTGCTTAAATATCTTTCTTTATTGCAAAGAATGGTTTGATGAATTTAAAGGTTATTAGAATCAGACACATAGATAATACATACACACACTCTCTTTATATTTTAGGGCAACCAGATGGCACAGTGGATAGAATACTAGGCCTGGAATCAAACACTTACTAGCTGTATGGCCCTGGGTAAGTACTTAACCCTGTTTGCCTCAGTTTCCTCATCTATGAAATGACCTGGTGAAGGAAATGGCAAACCATTCCAGTATGTTTGCCAAGAAAAGCCCTAATGGGATCATGATGAGGCAGAGCAACTGAAACTACTGAACAGCAACATATTTATAAAACATATATAAATATGTATATATAATATAATCTGTATGTTTTATGTTGTTTTATGCACATATACTTACATATTTAAACACATTTAAATCTCCATCTCTATTATATTCAATAGTTAGAACCAAGGAGATAGAAAGGATGTCAAATATCATTATTTAATACCTCAACAACTAGTGAAAAGTAGAGAATGCCAATCAAAGCTAATTATTTTGCACCATGTAAATTCTCATAGAGAGAGTTTTTATTTGAAATAGAATTCACTCTAACTTATTTTAATTTAAATCACCTTTGTCTGGTCAGGAACACATACCTGGACAAGTCTATATAATATATCAAACCTATTCAATCCAATACTGACAACATCTACATTTTCTAATGCAAATAAGCCAGTCTTCTTTGGCCTAGAGGGAGCCCCAGCTGAGAGTGAGAAGACTTTTGTCTAGGCCTAATTCTGTGACCTTGAGCAAACCACTGAACCTCCCCCATGAACTTCAGTTTTCTAAATAAGGAGCACCCTTCCTGAAACCTCTCACTTCCTACATTTGGTTCTATTTTCTGAAAGTATCCAAAGATATCAGATTTGACTGATTTACTTGCATAAATAGTATCTCTTCAGGCCTGGACTCATAGCTCCAATATGTTATTTAAAAACAAAAGGAAGATAAACACTCTCTCCATTTGCAAATTTTAACATAGGCCTTTGGTTCAGAATAAACTAGAGGACGCTTAGTCTATTTTGAGGCCCTTCTGTATAGAAATGTGCAGAAAGGCAAAATTGAAAGTTAATTTTGGCATCATATTGGTAAAAGTGGAACATGTGCTCTTCCTAGATCAGCTCAACCCACCAACCATCAGCATGCAACCGAGCGTACAGATAATTTAGGAATACTTCCCATCTTTATAGCCAATGCTATATCTAGGGCTCTAGCAGGATGCTGGTTTCATGCTGTATGCTTTTTTTTTACTATATAAATGACCACTTTTGCCACAGTTTTCCAGTCAAGCCAATGGGTATTTGAAAATGTACATTTTTACAAAATCATTTCTCCAAGTATTTATTTAATTATTATTTACAAAAAAAGATTGGAAAATCCACTGGAGTTTGGGATGAAAGGTGTGGATCATTAGGTTTCAGCCTCTAGGAAATAGGTCACAGCATGTCACCAGAAGAGCTCAAATAGTAGTAATAAGGTCATCAATTATCCTGATCCGAATGTAGTTTAGAACACTCGGAAATGGTACACCCACAAAGGAATAAATTACTTTTTCATGACATTAAGTAGCATTAAGAAAGGTGATCTGGATTTGTGAGAGGTAAATTCAGAAAAACAAAAAGAAAAATGCATCCCTTTGATCTCCAAATCACTGAAATAACTGGATATGTGTAAGTGTGCCTATCAGATTGAAATTCAAATTTATTCACATGCGTTCTTATTTTTTCCCTCGAAAAATTTTAATTTGTTTATTAAGCTTGTTTTTTCCCCATCTAAATAGTTGAGCCCTGCAGGACAAATTTTCTGCCTGGCAACTATACAAAGCTAGAATCTTTCGTAGAATCACATAAAACAAAATAAATTAATTTCATTAAAAACAAATTAAAATACCATCTTTTGTTGTTGTTGTTTTTAAATGCTACTGCCCTAAAATGCTGCCCCATTGGGAAAGGCTAATTTAAACAAATGGGCCATAGTACATCTTTCCCCATGCCCTGGCACTTTGGCAGGTCAGAGTGTCCAGGAGTTTCTACAAGGGTCTTGACAGAAAGTCAGTTCTCTGGGGATGAAATTTGGTCAGAAGGAATCCTCTCCAACTTGCCAGAAGAGAAATGGTGATTTCCTATAGATTCTCTCATCTAAAAGGATAGCGTCCTTTCTACTTTAGTCATTCTATACTTGAACAGATACATTTAATTTACTGTTTAGAGACCTTGATTTTTTTTTTCATATTTCTTCACATATCTCAGACTGCAAGTTTCAGAGGGATTGGAGTTGTGTTTTTAGGTCATTTGATTTTTTTTTTTAATTACCTTACATAGCCACAGCTTGATGCTCAAGGAATACTTTCAGTAAAGACTGTTGGCTTTACCTAAATTCTACCTATTCCATTCATTAGGATAGGTACGGGCAGAAAACTAATCTCTAAGGTAATGAGAACTCAGACCTGATAGAGTTTGGGGGCATTTGGCACTCGATGAAGAAGACAGAAAGGCCAAGAGCCCTAGGGAGTCAGGAGACCATGCTGTCACTACTCAATGCCTGAGTAAATTATTTGGCTAGTCTTAGCCCATCTGCAAACCAAACAGAGGGCAAGGAAACAATGCCAATTTGCTCTGCTAAGGAGAATTGGAGGAATTAGTTCAGAAGATGAGAGAAACACGAAAGAAACCTATTCAAATACATTATATCACCCTGCAAGTCAAATAATAACTGAAAAGGGTTACAAGGATATAATCATGTAAAAGTGATTTGATGAAAACTTTGCATAACATTTGTAATATTTCAGCATGGAGTTATTTCCTCCCCCATAGTTGTATTAAACCTGTTTTTGCCTACTATAAACAAAAGAAAAATGTTCATATTGAAGTAATGCTGAAAATACCATCCCCTAGGGTAGTTGGTACTAATGCCTATCCTTTACTCTTTAAAGAACAAGTCCATAGAAAGTGTTCACAGTAAATGTCAATGTACTTGGAAACTGACATGTTGATTATCATGTTTGGATATTATTCATTTTATTTATCTTTCCAAATACAAACACCGGGGCCCTTTCTATAAATATTATCTGCATTGGAAAGCTACTGCTAATAAAAATCTACATCTTCTTGGCTACTAAATCCACTGAAACTCACTGTAAACATATAGTACTCATTATAAAAACATATTTTTGCTCCACACACAAAAGACTTTGGGGAGTAGAGGGGGTTGTGGGGGGGAGAGGGTAGTTTAAAGCAGGTCAGTGGAAAGATGTAATTAGAGCTGTGTGGGCTTGGCAAAGCTCTCCTAAACAGCAAGCTTGTGATTATTTTTGCCAAAGCACTCCAGGCTCATTGGGGGTCTCGTTTCTATAAGGAGGGCATGATTCCAGTATCTTCTGCAAAAGGATGCAGGGAAATGAGGGAACTAAGAAAATGAAAGAAAAAAAAAAGATACCACAAATACACAAAATGTATATTCACTTGTATGCACACCTATACAAAAAAAAAAAAAAAAAACTATTCAGTGAGAAATTCTTTTCACCAAAGAAAACAGTAGTAGCTTGACTTGCTAGTTATTTGTGTTATGTGAAAATTAAGAAATCATGAAAAGCACAGAAGCAACAGTCAATTATTGAACAGAAAAATGCAAGGGTTCAGTTGGAATTTGAGACTGGTGCTATTCCAGCTGGGACTAAAGCTATAGCGAGAGGTTTCCATAGCTGACCATAGTTGTTTTTCTCTTTGGTTATGATTAGGTTAATGCATGTTCACCAAAATTAAAGTCTGGCAATAGATTATTTATCCTAAGAAGCCCGGGAAGGTCACTCTCTTTACTTCATGATGATACCACCACCACCTTCACCATTAACATCTACTGAGGGTCAATGACATCACAAATATTGTACAAAGTTTTATTTTAGAACTGCCCCCACCGTAGGGGTCTTATAGGCTTTGGGAACAAAAGAGAAACACAGCAAAGGCTCATAGGAGAATGCATCATGGTCAAAGGAGAAAGCCTAAAGTGTAAATTATATGTCACTGGAGAGACCTAGTATATACCATGGAAAGCTAGTTATTCAACTTTAATTTGAATAATATTTTTGAGTACATATTTCATGAGGTGCTTCCCTAAGTGCTCTGGAGAATACATGGCAGGAATTGGGACTGTTTTCTCCAAATTCATAGTCTCATTGAGAAGGTAAAGCATATTTCAAAATAATTACCTTAAAAAATAATGTGCAACAAGTGTCCTGCGAGTGGTACAGACAACAGTGCTATGCATTCAGAGGAGGGGAATGTATAATTAGAAAAATATGGACTCCATCTCCCAGAGCTCTTTTCTCATCCCAAGAATCCTTTTCCCTTTGTTCACATTTGTGTTTGTTACCTATGGATATATAATTTTGGGGTTCCTCTCTCTCACTCTCTTTTTCATGTGCATGGCTGTGAAAATGGGTTTTCTTTACTGAGATTTTTCTTCCCTTACTTCAAGCTTTATTATTAATAAATCTTATAAATATAATACTTGGAGTATTGGATATTAATTTTTTAAAACCTACAGGAAGATCATTTCCATAGGGCATATGTGTTCTTACAGTGGGGATGGAAATTCAGGTGCACTTTAATAGTTTCTAATCTGAACAGTTTCTAATCTGAAGTTAGCCTTATGGAGTCACAGGATCTCAAAGTTAGAAAGGACATCAGTACAATATACCTAAGTTTAAGTCAATGAAATGTCAGTTATTATACACTTGTGAGGTATATAGCATGTTAAAAAGTGTAGCAGTGCTTGTGCTCAGTGAACTTGCATTCTACAAGGAGAGACAACACTTATAGAAAGTTTCTACTGCAAATTAGATGGAAAGATCATAAGAGTGTAGCAGCAAAACAGACAGAGATGCTTTTTCCTTAATGTCATTTCCATTGATAAAATAACATCCATTTTCACTACCTACCTATGTGACCCTGGTCAAGTCACTCAACTACAAATACCTAGCCTTTATCAGTCTTCTGCCTTGGAACCAATATTTAGTATTGAATCTAAGACAGAAGAAAAGAGTTTTTAAATTAAAAAAAAAAACATCAGAGTGGATAGTTAAAAAGAAATATATTTTTGCCTCCATGAAAAAAAAAATCTTCCTATTAAACTAAGCTATTTGTAAAACAGAAACAAAATAAAACAAAAAGAATAAAATAATATCCATTTTGGATACTGAACCTTTTGGCAGTTCTAAGGACTTACTTGTAGAGAATTTCCTTTCTGGGTCTTTAGTAGTAATGGTGGTTGGTGCCCATGATGGCAAGGAAGGGATGGGCCCTTCTCCATAGGTATTGCTACTTTCATTAATGGCCATGGTTACCTGCTTCCAGCAGGGTGGGGGTACTGTGATGGATATTACAACTCAAAGAGTTCTTGGGATCAAAAGTCTGCCCTCCTTCCTTTGGAATATGATGGGAAGTTGTGGTTTAGGTGGGATGGTTAACATATCACCACCTATTTGATACAAACACACAAAAACCAACATGTATATACGGATACTATAATAATGTATATGCCAGCGCTGGCGAAGAACTGGCATGTGTACAGAGCTGGCATTTGGGGAACTGCTCTGTTCCCCATCTTCCCAGCACTGGAGAAAAATTTTTGCATGCCCTGGCCCTCTCTTTAGCCCCCCAAAACAAACAATTCCTCCCTCAGTTCTCTCACATAATTCAATGGCTCACAGATAACTGGAACTCTGAAAAGGTAACACTGAGATATACATTATACATATAGAATATAACTGTACATACATACCTATATAGTATTATATAATTAATATGAATAAATGTAGAGGAGAAAGAAGAGGAGGAGGAGGAGAAGAAGAAGGATAAGGAAGAAGAAGAAGATGAGGAGGAACAGATTTATTTTTCCTCTAGAATTCACAAAGTGCTGATCCATTTTCTACTTGAAGTTTTCATTCATGGGGAACTTGCAATCTAACAATGTAGTTCATTCTACTTAAATCCAGGATAACTTTCCCTCTTGTCCTACCTAGCACCACACTAAACTCTGTCAAGCTTCCACTCTAGATTTATTCTGTCATCTCCCTCCTCAAATATTATTCATAGGTTACTGAGTTAGTCAGTCACACAATTCTGATGACTGAATTTTTTATAAATTCATATTATCCCAATTAAATTAAATCCACATTGGAACAATATAATATTTTTATTACTTCCTTAATGATTACATAATTAATTCCCTACATTTTTTCCAGCTTGTTGAGCTATCTCATCAATTTCCAATTCTTTGCCATTAGGAAGAGTGGCTATAAATATTTTTTCACATAAAAGTCTTACCCCCCCCGTTTTTTGTTGATCTATTTGGGACACAGACCTAGTGGTGATATTGTAGGATCAAAGGGTATACACAGGTTTATGGACCTTTGGGCATATTTCCAAAATATCTTTTAGAATGATAGGACTAGTTTATAAATCCACCAATCTTTAGTGCCCCCATTTTTGCATATCCCCTCCAATATTTGTCATTTTCCTTTTCTGTCTTGTTAGACCAACTGATAGCTGAGGAATAGCACCTCAGAATTGTTTTAATTTGCATATTTGTAAATAATAGTTATTTGAAACATTTTTCTTGATTGATTTCTTCTGAAAAAAATGCCTGATTTTATGGCCTAATACATGATCAATTTTCTTGATGGTGCTATGAACAGCCATGTAAGAGAAGAAAAAAAGATATATCCCTTTCTATTTCCATTCAATTTTCTCCACAGTTCTAGCATAACTAACTTTGTAAAGCTTCTATCTCTTATTAAAAAAAAAAGAAAAAAAAAGAAAACAGCTTTTTTGCTGTTCCTTTATCAGGAAACTTCAACTTTATGCTTTTTGTACTACCTGACCCCCCATGCCAAGAATTCACCTGATTGTCCTCCATTTTACTGTCCTATTACATAAAACCAAACAATCTATGGTCATAGATAAAGACCCAGAAAAGGAATTCTCTATATATGTCACCTACTGCTATAAAAAGCCTCAAAAATTAGATGAGTGAAGGGACTCTTCCATAGGGCACAGCCTTGAAGGTAGACAGGATTTGGACATTTCCACTCTATAAAGGGGTAAAATTTCTCCTACCAATGTAACTGCTGATCACCCCTCCCCCACTACATCTTCAAAACCAGAGTCAGAGTGAGCACAGCTTAATCATTAGATTCATGGGGGGCTGGCTGAGGAAATCACAAAATTACCCAAGAACAGAGTGAGACTTGGGACCCCAGAAAGCTGAGAAACATGGAGATTTGTTGTGGAGATGAGGCAGAGAGGGGCTGCACATTGTGGATGCCACAGGGACTGAAAAGTAGCCTTACGGCAACAACTGCTCTGTAGCTCCATACAAAGACCTGCCTACCCTCTTCAATCAGAGTTCTGACTGGAAAGGGAAGAAAGAACTACCAAAGAAAGAGACACCAACACCCAGAAACAACAAACTGTAACTAACAACAACAAATAAAAGAAAAGAACATTGACCCTAAATAATTTCTTTGGTGAAAAACCCCAGACTACAGAGGAGAAAGCAGAGGACAACAAATAAGCAAACACATCCAAACCTTCCAAAAAATGGAAATTGGTCACAAGCTCTTGAGGAATTCAGATTTGAGATTATGAACCAAGTGAGAAAGATAAAAGAAACTTGGCAAGAAAAGTAGGAAATAGTTAAAAAAAAAAAGAAAATAACAGTTTAAAATACTGAATCTCCCATTTGGAATAAGAAGCCCAGAAATCAAATGAAATGATAAGCAAATTAAAGTCCAGAATAGACCCACTGGAAGCCATGAAAAGGAGGATAGACAAAACTGAAAAGGAAAATAAAAAGATCTTAGCTGAAAACTAGTCTTTAAAAATGAGAACTGGGCAAGTAGAAGCTATTTATCTCACAAGAGAGCAAGAATTAATGAAGCAAAGTCAAAACAATGAAAAATTAGAAGGAAACATGAAATATCTCATTGACAAGAAGACAAACCTGGAGGATACTTCCGGTCAAGATGGTGGCTTAGAGAAAGCTAAAGTTCAGATCTCCTGAAACCCTTCCCTACCGAAATCAAACTATATGCTCCCAGGGCACCGAAATTCAAAACGAACAACAGCATGGACCCCAGGAATACTCCTCCTGGACCTAGATCAAAAGGTAAGCCCCCCCTCTCCCAAAAGCCAGAACCCAAGATCACTTGGACCTAAGGGGTAGGCAGAAGGAAGACCCCAGGACCCATCCCTCCCAACCCAGAGTGCCGAGTCCAAGGCAGCAGAGGGAACCTCAGAGCCCCAGGGCTGGCTATTCTGAAGACCAATTCCTGAAAACAACCTGACTCAGACGAGGGGGCACCCAACACAGACAGCAGGGAAACAGAGAGATGGGAGGAGCTTGTAACCCCCTGGATGGATCCTTCCATCCGAGTCTCACAGAAGGTCCCTGCCTCAGGGCATACTCAGTTCAACACAGGGAAAGCTAATTCTATCAGAAGCCCTCGGAGCTCCTGGAAGCTGTGGCCCCTCCCAATCAGAGAGCTGGCTCTTCTGCCGGCCAAGGCACAGAAACAAACACCCCACAGAAAGGGCCAAACTAGGCTCAGAGCTTGGAAGTAAGGCAATGGAGAAGCATTGGGAGGGAACTGAGGAGGGCAGTAACACAGAAACACCAGCAATTCCTGGCCTCCCCGGGAAGATAGAACAACAACTGCATAGAAGGGACAATCTGCCTGGGGCTAAAACCTCTGAAAACCAGACAGAGATAAGAAAATATAGTCCTCCCCATTCAGATAGAGATGGCAAACTCCACAGAAGCACAAAAGCCCCAAAATTCCAAGAAAAACAAGAAGAAGGGGCTGACTTTGGACACATTTTATGGAGCAAAAATACAAAATACAGAGGAGAGAGAAGAGGAAACACAAGCAAATGCGCCGAAACCTTCCAAAGGAAATGGAAACTCTCCAAAAACCCATGAAGAATTTGAATTGGAAAGGATCAAAAAGATTGAAGCCTCCTGGGAGGAAAAGTGGGAAATAATTCAAAAGAAATTCATGTATATACAAAACCAGTTTGACCAAAGTGAAAAGGAAAACCAGGCTATAAAGGTCAGAATTAGGCAACTCGAAGACAATGAGCAAGAACTAATAAAGCAAAGCCAAAAGACCAAGAAATTAGAAGAGAACATAAAATATCTCACTGACAAGGCGACAGACTTGGAAAATAGAGGGAGAAGAGACAGTTTAAGAATAATTGGATTACCAGAAAAGCCAGAAATGAACAGCAAACTCAACATCGTAATACAGGATATAATCAAAGAAAATTGCCCAGAGCTCCTAGAACAAGGGGGCAATACAGGCATTGAAAGAGTTCACAGAATACCCTCTACACTAAACTGCCAAAAGACAACTCCCAGGAATGTAATTGCCAAATTCCAAAGCTTTCAAGCGAAAGAAAAAATCTTACAAGAAGCCAGAAAAAGACAATTTAGATATAAAAGAATGCCAATCAGGGTCACACAAGACCTTGCAAGTTCCACTCTGAATGACCGTAAGGCATTGAACATGATTTTCAGAAAGGCAAGAGGCCTTTCTGAGAGAAAGGGCCTTCAACCAAGAATTAGCTATCCAGCAAAACTGACTATATACTTCCAAGGGAAAGTATGGGCATTCAACAAAATAGAAGATTTCCAAGTTTTTGCAAAGAAAAGACCAGAGCTCTGTGGAAAGTTCGATATCAAAAAACAAAGAGCATGGAATACCTGAAAAGGTAAATATGAAGGAAAGGGAAAAGGAGAAAAATGTTATCTTTTTCTTTTACTCAAACTCTCTCTATAAGGACTACATTTATATCAATCTATGTATACTAACATGTGGGGAAAATGTAATGTGTAAATAAGGGGAAAAGAAAGACCAAATAGAATAATCTTTCTCACACAAAGATTCACACGGGAAGGGGAGGGGAAGAAAACTCCTATAAGGAGAGGAAGAGAGTTTTAACTTAAACCTTACTCTCAGGGAAATCAACTCTGAGAGGGAAGAACATCCAGATCCATTGTGATCTTGAATTCTATCTTACCCAACAAGGGAAGGGAGAAGGGAAAACCAAAGAGGGTTAGGGGGGAGGGAACACAAAAAAGGGAGGGAAGAAGAGGGGACAGGGAACAAAAAGGGAAGGACTAGAAAGGGAAACATATCAAGGGAGGGGACGAGGGGGACTGATTTAAAGTAAATCACTGGACTAAAAGGTAGAGCTGAAGAAGAAAGGTTAGAATTAGGAAAGGATATCAAAATGCCAGGGAGCCCACAAGTGACAGTCATAACTTTGAACATGAATGGGATGAACTCACCCATAAAACGTAGATGAATAGCAAAATGGATTAGAATTCAAAACCCTACCATATGTTGTCTTCAAGAAACACACATGAGGCAAATAGACACCCACAAGGTCAGAATTAAAGGATGGAGTAAGACCTTCTGGGCCTCAACTGACAGAAAGAAGGCAGGAGTGGCAATCATGATATCTGATAAAGCCAAAGCAAAAATAGACCTGATCAAAAGGGATAGGGAAGGTAATTATATTTTGTTAAAAGGGACTTTAGGTAATTAGGAAATATCACTAATCAATATGTATGCACCAAATAATATAGCGCCCAAATTTCTAATGGAGAAACTAGGAGAACTGAAGGAAGAAATAGACAGTAAAACCATATTAGGGGGGGGGACTTAAACCAACCATTATCAAATTTAGATAAATCAAATCAAAAAATAAATAAGAAAGAGGTAAAAGAAGTGAATTAAATCTTAGAAAAAATAGAATTAATAGACATATGGAGAAAAATAAATAGGGATAAAAAGGAATACACCTTCTTCTCAGCACCACATGGCACATTCACAAAAATTGACCATACATTAGGTCACAGAAACATGGCACACAAACGAAGAAAAGTAGAAATAAAAAATGCAGCCTTTTCAGATCACAAGGCAATAAAAATAATGATCAGTAATGGTACATGGAAAACCAAATCAAAAACTAATTGGAAATTAAACAATATGATACTCCAAAATCATTTAGTTAGAGAAGAAATCATAGAAACAATTAATAATTTCATCGAGGAAAATGACAATGGCGAGACATCCTTTCAAACTTTTTGGGATGCAGCCAAAGCAGTAATCAGAGGTAAATTCATATCCCCGAGTACATATATTAAAAAAAAAACTAGGGAGAGCAGATATCAATCAATTGGAAGTGTGAATTAAAAAACTTGAAAGCGATCAAATTAAAAACCCCCAGCAGAAAACCAAACTAGAAATCCTAAAAATTAAGGGAGAAATTAATAAAATCAAAAGTGATAGAACTATTGATTTAATAAATAAGACAAGAAGCTGGTACTTTGAAAAAACAAACAAAATAGACAAAGTACTGGTCAATCTAAATAGAAAAAGGAAGGAAGAAAAGCAAATTAACAGCATCAAAGATGAAAAGGGGGACATCACCTCCAATGAAGAGGAAATTAAGGCAATCATTAAAAATTACTTTGTCCAATTATATGGCAATAAATACACCAGTTTAGGTGATATGGATGAATATATACAAAAACACAAACTGCCAGGACTAACAGAAGAAGAAATAGAATTCTTAAATAATCCCATATCAGAAAAAGAAATCCAATAATCCATCAAAGAACTTCTTAAGAAAAAATACCCAGGGCTTGATGGATTCACCAGTGAATTCTATCAAACATTCAGAGAACAGCTAATCCCAATACTATACAAACTATTTGACATAATAAGCAAAGAGAGAGTTCTACCAAACTCCTTTTATGACACAAACATGGTACTAATTCCAAAACCAGGCAGGTCAAAAACAGAGAAAGAAAACTATAGACCAATCTCCCTAATGAATATAGATGCAAAAATCTTAAATAGGATACTAGCAAAAAGACTCCAGCAAGTGATCAGAAGAGTCATCCACCATGATCAACTAGGATTTATACCAGGGATGCAGGGCTAGTTTAATATTAGGAAAACCATTCACATAATTGACCACATCAACAAGCAAACCAACAAGAACCTCATGATTATCTCAATAGATGCAGAAAAAGCCATTGATAAAATACAATACCCATTCCTATTAAAAACACTAGAAAGCATAGGAATAGAAGGGTCATTCGTAAAAATAATAAACAGCATATATCTAAAACCATCAGCTAATATCATCTGCAATGGGGATAAACTAGACGCATTCCCAATAAGATCAGGAGTGAAACAAGGATGCCCATTATCACCTCTACTATTTGACATTGTACTAGAAACACCAGCAGTAGCAATTAGAGAAGGAAAAGAAATTGAAGGCATCAAAATAGGCAAGGAGGAGACCAAGTTATCACTCTTTGCAGATGACATGATGGTCTACTTAAAGAATCCTAGAGATTCAACCAAAAAGCTAATTGAAATAATCAACAACTTTAGCAAAGTTGCAGGATACAAAATAAACCCACATAAGTCATCAGCATTTATATATATCTCCAACATATCTCAGGAGCAAGAATTAGAAAGAGAAATTCCATTTAAAATTGCCCTAGACAAAATAAAATACTTAGGAATCTATCTGTCAAGACAAACATAGGAACAACTATAAAACACTGTCCACACAACTAAAACTAGACTTCAGTAATTGGAAAAACATTAACTGCTCATGGATAGGACGAGCCAATATAATAAAAATGACCATCATACCCAAACTTATTCATCTATTTAGTGCCATACCCATTGAACTCCCAAAAAATTTCTTTACTGATTTAGAAAAAACCATAACAAAGTTCATTAGGAATAACAAAAATCAAGGATATCCAGGGAAATAATGGAAAAAAACACAAATGATGGGGGCCTTGCAGTCTCAGACCTTAAACTATATTACAAAGCAGTAGTCATCAAAACAATTTGGTACTGGCTAAGGGACAGAAAGGAGGATCAGTGGAATAGACTGGGGGCAAGCGACCTCAGCAAGACAGTATACAATAAACCCAAAGATCCCAGCTTTTGGGACAAAAATCCACTATTCGATAAAAACTGCTGGGAAAATTGGAAGACAGTGTGGGAGAGATTAGGAATTGATCAACACCTCACACCCTACACAAGGATAAATTCAAAATGGGTGAATGACTTAAACATAAAGAAGGAAACCATAAGTAAACTGGGTAAACACAGAATAGTATACATGTCAGACCTTTGGGAGGGGAAAGACTTTAAAACCAAGCAAGACATAGAAAGAATCACAAAATGTAAAATAAATAATTTTGACTACATCAAATTAAAAAGCTTTTGTACAAACAAAACCAATGTAACTAAAATCAGAAGGGAATCAATAAATTGGGGGAAAATCTTCATAGAAACCTCTGACAAAGGTTTAATTACTCAAATTTATAAAGAGCTAAATCTATTGTACAAAAAACCAAGCCATTCACCAATTGATAAATGGGAAAGGGACATGGATAGGCAGTTTTCAGATAAAGAAATCAAAACTATTAATAAACACATGAAGAAGTGTTCTAAATCTCTTATAATCAGAGAGATGCAAATCAAAACAACTCTGAGGTATCACCTCACACCTAGCAGATTGGCTAACATGATAGCAAAGGAAGGTAATGAATGCTGGAGGGGATGTGGCAAAGTAGGGACATTAATTCATTGCTGGTGGAATTGTGAACTGATCCAACCATTCTGGAGGGCAATTTGGAACTATGCCCGAAGGGTGATAAAAGACTGTCTGCCCTTTGATCCAGCTATAGCACTGCTCGGTCTATACCCCAAAGAGATAATGGAGAAAATGACTTGTACAAGAATATTCATAGCTGCACTCTTTGTGGTGGCCAAAATTTGGAAAACGAGGGGATGCCCATCAATTGGGGAATGGCTGAACAAATTGTGGTATATGTTGGTGATGGAATACTATTGTGCAAAAAGGAAAAATTAATGTGGTGGAATTCCATGGAGACTGGAACAACTTCCAGGAAGTGATGCAGAGCAAGAGGAGCAGAACCAGGAGAACATTGTACACAGAGACTGATACACTGTGGTATAATCGAATGTAATGGACTTCTCCATTAGTGGAGGTGTAATGTCCCTGAACATTCTGCAGGTATCTAGGAGATACAACACCATTCATAAGCAGAGGACAAACTGTGGGAGTAGAAACACTGAGGAAAAGCAACTGCCTGACTGCAGCAGTTGAGGGGATATGACAGAGAAGAGACTCTAAATGAATACTCTAATGCAAATATTAACAACATGACAATGGGTTCAAATCAAGAACACATGTGATACCAGTGGAATCACGCGTCGGCTATGGGAGTTAGGGGGGAGGAAAAGAAAATGATCTTTGTCTTTAATGCATAATGCTTGGAAATGATCAAATAAAATATTATAAAATTAAAAAAAAACAAAAATAAAAAAAGAAGACAAACCTGGAAAACAGATCCAGGAGAGACAATTTGAGAACCATATGTCTACATTAAAACATAGAGAAAAAGAGGAAAAAATAACAGAAGTATTAGCATCATATTAAATGAAATTATCCAAGCCAATTGCCCTGATATTCTTGAACAAGAGGGTGAAATAGACATTGAAAGAGTTCACAGATCACTCTCTATATTTAATCCTCAAAAGACAACCACCCAGAAATGTAATTGACAAATTCAAAAACTTCCAAGCCAAGGAGTAAATATTGCAGGAGGCCAAAAAGTGACAGTTTAAATATTAAGAAGCCCCAGTCAGAATTATACAGGATCTGGCAGCTTCCACACTAAAGGACCACAAGGCTTTTAATATGATATTGTGAGGTATATAACCAAGGATCACCTAGCCATAAAAACTGACAATATACTTCTAGGGAAAATATGGGCATTAAAAAAATAGATTTCCAAGTATTTGTAAAGAAATGAGCAGAACTAAATGAAAGATTTGATGTCCAAATACAAAACCCAAGAGAAACATTGAAAGGTAAATAAGAAAAAGAGAGAAAAATTGTAAGGGCTTCAATAAGGTTAAATTGTTTTATACTCCTATATGGAAAAATGTTATTTGTAACTCTCAAAAAACACCAATAATTATTATAGTAGGCAGAAGAATTATTCATAGTAGTCGTTTAAGTAATAAGTGGTCTAAGATGATATATAAAAAAGAAAGGGTGTGGAATATGAGATGGCACCAAGAAAAACTTGAAGAATAAGAAAAAATGTATTAATTATACTACATAAAAAGTCACATGGGAGGGGAAGGGGAAGAATACCATTATAAGAAAGAGAGGAAGAAAGAGCTATTGGTAATATTTAAACTTTACTCTCAGTAGAATCAACTAGGAGAGGGAAGATCATCAAGATCCATTGGGGTATTGAATTCTATCTTGAATTGAATTCTATGCTATGAGGAAGTTGAGAGGGAAAAAACCAAGGAGAGAATTGGGGCAAGGAGTACTAAAAGGGAGGGAAAGAAAGGGGGAGGAAATTTAATAGACCCTAAAGAAAAATAATAGGGGAATAAGAAGAGAGCAGGTGAGAAGTATATTAAGGGTGTGAATTAGGGGGACAGATTAAAAGCAAATCACTGATGTAGAAGGCAATAGTGAAAGAAGGAAGGGTAGGACAAGGAGAGGAAATCAAAATGTTGCAGAATACAAAGGGAGTAATCATAACTCTGAATGTGAATAGGATGACTCACCCATAAAACAGAAGCAAATTGCAGAGTGAATTAGAAACAAAAATGCTTCCATATGTTGTCTACAAGAAACCCAAGAGGCAAGTAGACACACAAAGAGTAAAGGTAAGAGGATGGAACAAAATCTATTGGGCATTAACTTAGAAAAAGAAAGCAGAAGTCTCAATCATGATATCTGACAGAGCCAAAGTAAAAATAGATCTGATTAAAAGAGATAGGAAAGGTAATTGCATCCTGATAAAAGGCAGTATAGACAATGAGTAAATATCAGTACTCAACATGTATGCACCAAATGGTATAGCATCCAAATCTTTAAAAGAGAAACTATTGGAATTGAATGAAGAAATATATATTAAAACTATATTAGTGGGAGACTTGAACCTTCCTCTAGCAGATCTAGATAAATCAAATCAAAAATTAAACAAAAAAGAGGTAAGAGATGTGCATGAAATCTTGGAAAAAATAGAGTTAATAAATATATATCAAAAATAAATAAGGACAAAAAAGAATAAACTTTCTTTTCAGCAGCACATGGTACATTCACAAAGATAGACCATGTACCAGAACATAAAAGCATGGCAAACAAGTGCAAAAGTACAGAAATAATAAATGCAACCTTTTCAGATTATAATACAATTAAAATAACAATTAGTTAGTGTACGTGTTGTATAACTGGATATCTTTTACACTAAAAACTACAGTTCCCGGGAAACCACTGACTTCCTATCATTACATATTTCCTGTAAAAAGGGGGTATTAGTCAGTGAGGTTGCTGGTCCTGTCCTCTTTGGTTCTTGTCATCAACTGTGGTGGTAAACAAAGATTTTGAACAGGTTGATTAGCCATGGATATATTTTTTTTAATTTTGTTACCTTTTTATTCCTTTATTTCTAATGATCATTAATAAATTTTGATATAATATTTTAATTATTGATGATTAATTTTTACAATGGAGAGGCAAATAAAAATTAATTGGAAATTATATAATATGATTCTCCAAAATTGGTTGGTAAAGAAGAAATAATAGAAAAATATAATAGTTTCATTGAAGAGAATGACAATGAAGAGACATCCTATCAAAATCTATAGGATACAGCCGAAGAAGTACTCAAGTGGAAATTTATATCCCTGCGTGCATATGTTAACCAGTAATGGAGGGACAAGTTCAATGAATTGGGCATGCAAATTTAAAAAAAAAACTAGAAAGAGAAAAAATTAAAAATCCTCAGATTAAAACTAAATTAGAAATTCTATAAATTGGAGAAATTAATATAATTGTAAGTGAAAGGACTATTGAATTAATAAATAAAACTAGAAACAGGTACTTTGAAAAAACAAATAAATTAGTATTGTAAAATACTGGTTAATCTAACAAACAAAGGAAAGAAGAAAAACAAATTAAGTTTCGAAGATGAAAACGATGACCTTATTTCTAATGAAGAGGAAATTAAGGTAATTATTAAGAATGATTTTGTTTAACTATATGGTGATAAATATGTCAATCTACAAGATGTGGTTTATTCTTTACAAAAATTAAAATTTCATTGATTAACAGAAGAAGAAATAGAATACTTAAATAATCTCATATCAGAAATTGAAATTGAACAAGCCATAAAAGAACTCCCTAAAATAAATCTCTAAGGTCAGATGGATTCACAAGTGAATTCTATCAAACTTATTAAAGAATAATTAACCCCAATACTACACAAACTATTTGACAAAATAAGCATAGAAGGAGTTCTAACAAATTCCTTTTATTACACAAATATGGTACTGATTCCAAAGCTAGGCAGATCAAAAACAGAAGGAAAACTATACACCAATCTCCTAAATGAATATAGATTAAACAATCTTAAATAGAATACTAACAAAAAGACTGCAGCAACTGATCATGAGGATTATTCACTATGATCAGATGGGATTTATACCAGGAATGCAAGAATGGTTTAATATTAGGAAAACCATCCCCATCATTGACCATATCAACAAGCAAATCACATGATTATCTCAATGGATACGGAAAAAAAAAACCTTTGACAAAATAAAACACTCATTCCTCTAGAAAGTATAGGAATATAAGGGCCTTTCATAAAAATAATAAACAGTATGTATTTAAAACCATCAGCAAGCATCATATGTAATGGGGATAAATTAGAAGCCTTCCCAATAAGATCAGAAGTGAAACAAGGATGTCCATTATCACCTCTATTATTTAACATTGTACTGGAAACACTAACAGTAGCAATCAGAAAAGAAAAAGAAATTGAAAGTATTAAAATAGGCAACTAAACTATCACTCTTTGGAGACGATATGATAGTCTACTTAAAGAGTCAATTAAAAAACTAATGAAAATAATCAACAACTTTAGCAAAGTTTCAGGATACAAAATACACCTACACAAATCTTCAGCATTTGTATATATATGTATGTATATGTATATACACATATATATATATATATATATATATGTGTGTGTGTATATATATATATTCCCAACACATCTCAGCAACAAGAGTTAGAAAGAGAAATGCCATTTAAAATCAGTATTGTATAAAATATTTAGGAATCAATTTGCCAAGACAAACACAGGAACTACATGAACATAGCTACAAAACACTTTCTACACAATTGAAACTAAATCTAAACAACTGGAAAAAACATTCATTGCTCATGTTTAGGATGAACTAATATAATAAAAATGACAATTCTACCCAAATTAATTTACTTATTCAGTGCCATATCTATCAAACTACCAAGAAACTTTTATTACTGAATTAAAAAAAAAAACATAACAAAGTTCATTTAGAAGAAGAAAAGATCAAGAAGATCAAGGGAAATAATGAAAAAGAAATGTGAAGGAAGGTGGCTTAGCAGTAGCAGATCTCAAACTGTACTATAAAGCAGTAATCTTCAAAACAATATGGTACTGGCTAAGAAACAGAAGGGAGGATCAGTGGAATAGACCTCAGCAAGATAGTGTATGATAAACCCAAAGAGCCCAGTTTTGGGGGTAAAAACCCACCAATTCACAAAAACTGCTGGGATAATTGAAAAATAGTATGGGAGAGATTAGGTTTAGATGAACATCTCACACCCTATACAAGATAAATTCAGGATGGGTGAATGGCTTAAATATAAAGAAGGAAACTATAAGTAAATTAGATGAATATAGAATAGTTTAGCTGTCAGATGTATGGAAAAGGAAATATTTTAAGAACAAGCAAGAGATAGAGACTAGTACAAAATGGAAAATGAGTAATTTTGATTACATTGAATTAAAAATGTTTTATACAAACAAAACCATTATACCCAAAATTAGAAGGGAAGGAACAGATTGGGGAAAACCTTTACCACAAAAACCTTTGACAAAGGTCTAATTACTGAAATTTATAAGGAGCTTAATCAATTGTCAAAAAAATATCAAGCCATTTTCCAGTTGATAAATGAGCAAGGGGCATGAATAGGCAATTTTTGGAGAAAGAAATCAGAACTTTCAATAGTCATATAAAAAAAGTGTTCTAAATCTCTTATAATCAGAGAAATGCAAATCAAAACAATTCTGAGGTACCACTTCATACCTAACAGACTGAATAATATGACAGCAAACGAAAGTAATAAATGTTGGAGGGGATATGCCAAAATTGGGACGTTAGTGCACTGCTGATGGAGTGGTGAATTGATCCAACCATTCTGGAAGACAATTAGTAACTATGCCAAAAGTGCATTAAAAGACTGTCTACCCTTTGATTCAGCCATAGCAGTGCTGGGTCTGTACCCCAAAGAGATAATAGGGAAAAAAGACTCATACAAAAATATTTGTGGTGGCAAAAATTGGAAAATGAGGGAATGCCCTTTGCGGAATGGCTGAAAAATTGTAGTATCTGTTGCTGATGGAATACTATTGTTCTAAAAGGAATAATGAACTGTAGGAATTCCATGTGAACTGGAAAGACCTCCAGGAATTGATGCAGAATGAAAGGAGCAGAACCAGGAGAACATTATGCACAGAGGTGGATACAGTGTAGCACAATCAAATACAATGGACTTCTCTACTAGCAGCAATGCAATGATCCAGGACAATCCTAAGGGATTTATGAGAAAGAACACTATCCACACCCAGCGAAAGAACTGTGGGAGCAGAAACATAGAAGAAAAACAACTGCTTGATCACTTGGGTCGATGCGGATATTATTGAGGACATAGACTCTATCACCCTAGTGCAAATATTAATTATATGAAAATAGGTCTTGATGAATGATACATGTTAAACCCAGTGGAATTGCTTGTTGTCTATGAGAAGGGGACTGGGAGGAGGGTAAGTAAAGAACATGAATCATGTAATCATGGACAAATATTCTAAATCGATTAATTAAATAAAAGTTTTCAAAATATCCCCAGTAACAACAAACCTTCTATTATATTCATATGCCACAGTTTATTTAGTTATTACCCAATAGATAACCATCTTCTTTGTTTCCAATTCTTTGCTACTATAAAAAAGTTCTATCATATTTTAATGTATATGGGGCATTTTTTAAACATCAGTCCCTTTGTGGCATATACCTAGTAGTGAGTTCTCGGGGTCCAAAGCAATGAACAACTAGCATAATAGAAAAATATTTTCCAGAACTTTTGGACCAATTTATGGCTTCATCAACAGTAATTTAAGTGACCCTTTCTTTCTGATACTCCTCCAAATTTAAGTATTTTTGGTTTTTGTCATTTTTGCCAAATGACTCAATTAGAAATATTTAAAGCCTTAGAGTTGTTTTTATTTTTTTCTTTTTATTAGGGATTTGAAACATTATCCAATGTTGTTAATAGTCTATAGTTTTTCTTTTGAGAATTTTTGTTTATATTGTCTGACTATATCCATTGGAATAGGGGAAGAGCTTTTGATCTTACATATTTATATTACTTTCCTATCTCTTTTGGTTATCAGATGCTTAGACATATTTTATGAAAAGCATTTCCCCCAATTGTTTTTCCCTTATTATCCTATCTGCTAATATTGATTATTTAAAAGATTTTCAAGTCTGTATAATGAAAAAGTTACTTTAATGTTTGTGATAATTTGTATACCTTGTTTGGTTAAGAATTCTTAGCTTAGCTATAGTTGTGAAATATACTCAACTTATTTCTCTTTCTAATTTTTTTAGTAATGTGATTTTTAATATTCAGATCAAATTTCAATTTTGAGCTTCTTGTAGCATGGGATTTACAATGTTGATCTAAATTCATTTTTGTGAAATTGTTTTCCTATTTTTCTAGCAATTTTTGTCAAAAAGTGAGTTCTGATTTAGCAGTGCATTACTACATTTATTGGTTTCTGATAAATAAGTAGGTCAATAAATAAATGAACTTTTAAAAAAAGGAAAAAGAAAAGATTCATGTAAAAGCCTTAGGCCCAAATGTTAGAGTTTATATTCGATCATAAAGGCAACAGGGAGCTGCTAAATCATTTCAAAGGGAAATAGGCTGATCTGATTTGGAATTAAGTTATATGTAATGACATATCTAACCAAGTCTAATCAAATTAGAATATGGAAAAGAAATATTAGGGGGAAATGTTCTAAATAAACTTACAAATATCTAGCAATATTTTTCTTCTAATAAAGACTCCAATAATTATTCCTAATGGCCAAATTTCCATAGGACTTTCAGATAAAATTCATTTTATAGACATTGACTTAATTGGTTTTCACAACTTTGAGAAGGTAAGAGAACAATAAAATGAGAAGAGATGTTCCATAAAAAGGAATATTTCATTAATTTTAAAGATTCTAAGCCTTTTTAATCCCTTGTGAGTCAGTCCTTGAAAGCAACACTAAATAATCAGAGATTGACTAAAATAAAATCAAGCGAAGGTACCTAATCATTTGCTAAACAAAAATACAATACTGATATAGTTAGCGCATCGAAGCAAGTAATCTCTTAGTTGGAAGGGACTTTAAAGGCCATCTACTCCTAGAGTCACCTAAATAGGGATTCCTTTCATAATTCTGCCAACTATAAATATAGAGCAGAGGACAAGAGCAGTTTCAGAAGGAATCAGTAAGCAATTACATTCACAGACTGAAATGTGCTCTAGTTGGGACACAACCTCAGGAGTGTATTTGTGACAAGAAGTCTTCTCCCTTTCATTTGTGATGAAGGAATCTGTGGGAGACTGTGCTCCTATCTAAGGGGAATCATTTTTATTTTGTTTGTTTTTTCCTTACTTTGATACAAAATAATTAATTTTAACATATTCAGGCATGAATATAGATAGCAGATGCTTATATTCAGGAGTCCTTGAGGTACCTGTGATAATTGTCATATTTATGGTTATTTCGTTTTTGAAGTACTCATAGCATATATTACCCATCGTTGCTTTTTCAAGTGAAAAAACTAAAGGAAAGTGACTTGGCTGAGAATAAACAAATTAGTGTTAAAATTAGAACAAGACCTTTACTTTCCAGCTTCCAGTTTAATATATCATCATACCACTTTTAGAACCTTTAAAAATCCCATATTTATAAAATTATGAGCAACAAAAAGAAGACTATGACAAAGTTTTGATAACATCTGTCTTCTTTACAGTAATTTTCAAGATAGAAGATGGAAACAGTTTTATCTTAAAACTGGCAAAGAAAAAAAGGTCAAATATATCTGAATAGGATAGACATAAAAATTACAAGAAACCTACTAGTTAGAAATTCCTATGTACATTTTTTGGTTCTAAGAAGTTAATTAAAGGAAGTTCCTCCAGAATGCTAAAATAGATTTCTCTGTACTAGAGCTTTGAAATTTTCCCTTATTTTTGTCTGCGAAATCATATGTATGACTGCTACCTTTACATATACAACCAACCCTAACACATATAAGCCATTTGGCATTTGAAAATGTATTAACTACACAAACAGGGGTGGTGCCTTAAAACATTGTCCCTAAAACATGATCATATCAGGGACATGGAAGTTAAATTATATTAAGCAGGCCAAACATTTGAAATTCTCAAGGAAGGAGGAATTGGTGGTACAATGGATAAATGGAGACTTTTTCAGGAAGCATTTAGGAAATATTCTAGGATGTCATTGGAGAATATTCCAAGTATTAACAAATATGGTTAGTTTCTTTTCTTCCTGTGGATCCTCAGGTGGTCATCATCATTATCCTCGTCAAAACCTTCATCATCACAGTAACACTACCACTACCACCACCACCACCAACAACAACAACTAGCATTTACATTTCTCTTCATGGTTTTTTTTCTATGCATTATGCCTTTTTATCATCAACCATGGGAGGTAGAAATTCTTACGCTGTTTTTATATATAGTAAATCTGAGAAGAAGAAAGGTTAACTGACTTGCCAATTGGGCAAGATTTTAACTTAACTCTTCCATACTCCAATTAAGAATTTACTAGACTGAAATTTGGGTGAACAGATGCTACTTCAAATAATGGAGACTATACTTCTGAAGCTCTTAATTCAGATAGTAAATATACTTGTTACACTTTTTTTCTGAATATCCAGTCAATTATATTCACTTAAGTTGAGTGCATTTATTTTTCCTCTGGTATCATGTAAATTGCAATCTGGAAAGAGATGGGGCATGTCAATACCTATCATTTCATTGGAGAATGGGTCTGTTTCTTTGGGATGCTTTTTACCAGTGTAGGGACTTTTCTGCAACTTTTAATTTTACATAGTTGTTATGAATGGGCTGGGCAGGGGAAAATAGTGGCACAGAAAAGTTAATTGACTTACCTAGAGTCACATACCTAGTACATGTCTTGAGGTAGGATTGAAACCTAATTCTTCTTGAATAAAAGAACCCCTGTGCCCTTTCTCACACTACCTATCAATTCTTAGCTATAGAAAGAAGGAGGGGAAAGGTTACTAGCTCCCCTGACAATTTTATAGAATTTTCTGTCCCACCAGGAAACAAAGAAAAAATAATCTGCCTCCTAAACTCATTTTTCAGGTCAGAATCACACTTTTCAAAAACCTTCCTTCTTAATCATGTGGTAATGGAGTTCCAGGTGCACCCCTCGAAAATCCCCTATGATAACCAATCACTGCATTCTTTGAGAACTGGTGTCAACAGCAGACTAAGTCAGGAGTTCCCAAAAAGCTGTGAGCTAGGATCCAAATATATCTGCTAGTTAGTCATCCTCCTCATATCCCAAAGTGGTGAATTAGTGAGTATTACACCATTGGAGATGACTCTAGGAGCCAATCAATCCAGATGACTTTTTGGTTTTCCCCAACTAGTCTTCTCCACTCACACCATCTCAATCAAGTCACAGAGAATGAAAAGTCAAGATAGCATACCACTAGTACTACTTACATCTCTCCTAATAAAGAAAAAAAAGTATATCAACTCTCAAATCTTTATAGAGACTGGCTGACAAATCCTCACCTTTTCAAAATCTAATTCATGCCTTTACCACCATTTTCTTTAGCATATGCATTTGTATAGCATTTTGTTTGCAAAGCTTTCCCTATTTCAACCCTTCAAGGTTAGTAGGGAATGTATTATCATCCATCTCTGGCAGAAAAGGAGAATGAGGCTCAGAGAACTTGGATTCAAATAAGAACCTCTGACTCAAAATAATGGCATTTTTCCCTTTACAGCATACTCCCTTTGATATTTTTAATACTTTCTTCAAACTAAGTCCCAGGTCAATGGACAAAGAACTGTAGATTCATAGATCAGAATCTGAGTAGATTTTATCAGTCACCTGGGTTTATACTTTAATTTTGCAGATTGCAAAAGAGAGACCCAGAGAGAATTAAAAGACTTTTCTAGGTCACATAGTTAATTAATGGGAGACTTATGACTAGAACTCAGACTCAAGATTGTCAGTCCAATGCGGTTCCACTATACTCTTTTACCTCCTTCTTTAAAATTTATTACCATAACCTAAAGATGTAAAGTACTCCATTGTCAGTCCTTTTCTTCATGCCATTTCCCCAACACTTTCTAGTACTTGCATATTCCATAGTTATTTTTTATCCTTTTTCCTTTTAGGGCAAATGAATCAAACTGTTAACCTCTTCCAATAGCATAGCTCATTTACTTTCCAGTACGAGTAGCAACATGATAATATAAGTATGATCCAGATCATATTGCTTGCCAGCTCCAGGAAGAGGGAGGAAAGAGAGGGAGGGAGACAATTTGGATCACATAGCTTCAGAAAACTGATGTGGAAATTTGTTATTAAATGTAATTGGTAAAATAAAATATCTTTATAATTAATAAAAGTAAAGAAAATGAGTAGATAGGCTAAAATGAAGTTATTTAGTATTATAGTTATATTTCAGTTATAAAGTACCCTATTAACCATTAATAACTGTAGAAATATACAATATTATTGTTGTTGTTATTACTTCTGTTCTCATATTTGATTCATTCAGAATATTTCATTCTAAGAAAAAGATCACTAGAACCAAGTTTCAAGATTGACTGCTGGTATTGGAGTGTTTTTCACTCATTTGGCAGAAGAAAGAAAATTGATAAGGAAAATATATTGGCCAATACAATCTGACTCTAAAATCCTTTCTTTCTCAAAAAAATCTTTAACCCAACGTGCTTATGAACCCATCTTCTAAAAAACTTAGAAAGATGATTGAAAATACCATTTCCCCTTTTTTTTTCAATGACTTCATTGCCATTATGGCTTTACATATTAATAGTAATTGGATCTAAAGATGGTTAAGCTTCCACTGTACAAGTCCTAACTTATTAAATTGAATAAGTTAGAGAAAATAGACACATACATACTAAATTATTAAGAGTTTTTGGCTTTAATTATAATTTTTTTGTTTAAACATAATGTGCAAATATGACTCTCTACAAAGTCGGTAGTGAAGTTTTCAAAAGTAAATTAGAACCAATTATTGATTTTTAAAAAGCTTACTTCAGCCAGAAGCTTTCTCTCTTGTTCACTCATTTCCTTATGTAAAAGAATTTTACCAAAGAAAGCCAGCATTCTAATTCAATTTCTCCTCTAAAGTATATAATTTTATTTTGTCATAATGGCTGCTTTTATTTCCAGGGTCAGATTTTATTTAAATTTCAGTCCATTAGGAACAAAAACTTGCCATTTTCTGATAAACAAAATCAGCAGGGGAGCCTCTTCAAACTCAAAATGTATTTCCATCAACCTTTGTTTTATTTGATCTAAATGCCAGGTATATACCACTTTTCCTGTGTTTACTTTTAAAGATTCCAAAAAAAGGGGTGACAGTTTTAACAAAACTAGCAATCACCCTACTAGTCCTATGACAGGCAGATGGAAGAAATGAAAAAAAGATGTAATCCATTGCTTTAGACCACCAAAGTGGCCTAATATGAGTCATTAGCAGAGAACCGTTAATTTTCTTTCTCTCTACTCTGACTGTTGTTTTTAGAAGTGCTCAAGCTCTTGGGAATTAGGAAGTTTAACTATTTCTTGCAATGTTCTAGCTTGATTTCAGGCTACTAAATGAAGAGAATTAGGCGATAATTACTATATTGTTTAATAAGTATGGGGGAAAGGGGGAGAGGAGCAATGTTTACTTCAATCTCCGTTCATCAGTTTAGATGACAGGATCATCTATGAAGACCTAAAATGGATCTTGGAGGTCATATAATCTAAACCGCTTATTTTACAGATGAAGAATTGAGCAAGAAAGAGGTTAATTACCTTGTCCAAAGTCACACAGATAGTAAGTAGTAGAATAAAAATTTGAATCTGGGCACACTTTCCCCACATTGTACCTTGTTGTTTAAAGCAATCAAACATACAAACATTCCTACCAAAATCTAAACAAAACCAGAAACAAGAAAACAATAACAACAACAACAACAAAACTCTTTTAATTTTTTTTCTTTGGCCAGTCCATACTTTTTCATGCTGTAGGAAAAAATAATTTTAAAATTGCAGTGAAATTCTGAAGTGTATGATCATTTAATTCTTGAAACAAGTTGGAGGGTGGATCAGCCTTTTCTCATTTGCAGGAGACTTTAGAATGAGATCTTGTTTTTGGGAGCTTCAGGAGCCTGGGACAAACAGTAAATGGCTAGTACATTGGCATTTATCTAAATTAGTATTGACTGCTATCTATCACAATGATAAAGCTTTTTCATAGGTATCTTCATGATAATGGCAGACAGATAACTAGTCATTCTTGTGGCTTTATAGCTTTTAAATAAGAACTCATGGTACATTTTTGAATCTATATTTATGTATATGTAAGAGGGAAATTATGAGATTGGCCATAAATTAATAATTTTATTAAGTCAAAAGTGGTAGGAGAAAAAAGATGGAAAAGTAGGAGAGAGAGATATAGGTTACATTCCTTGGTGCTGCAATTTGCTTGCTATTCTGTGACTAGTGCCCCCCGAGCCATGCTCTTAGGAAAGTCAAACCAGCAACAAACATGAAAGAGAAGAGACCCAAATACACTCTTTCCTCAGTTTATCCTTTTAATCTTCCCCCTAAATCTCATACATTATGACTTGGGAGCCAGCTGTGGCTTTCTATTTTGCCTGTGCTGACCAGGAGGGCATTCCAGGGGGCAGTGCAGGGGACATCTACCCTTGTCCCTTCTCTAATGATCTCTTGACTCTATTGCTTCCTTTTTCTGGCTGCCATTCTATCCTTATGACCCAATCTACTCAATTATTTCATTCACACACACACACACACACACACACACACACACACACACACATATATGTATCTATCTCTGCATCTATCTTTCTATTTGCCTGTCGGTGTATCTATGTATCTCTCTTTCTATAGCTATATTTATTTACCAATTTTGGGAGATGAAGAAACAGATGAGAAAAGCAATTTACTTATGATCAAACCAGCTAATAAATTTGGGGCCGATTCTCCCTATTTAAAAAATAATAATTTTTAAAGATGAGAAAACAGATTCTGGCTTACTTATAGTCAAAGAGCAAATAAATTAGTATCAGGATATGAATACAGATTCATGTCGTCAAATCTATCTCCATATCCATTTTAGCACCCTCCCTCCTTAGCAATAAGCCTCACATAAAGCTCTTTATACCAATGTCCACTGGACTATAAGCCATAGTTTAGAGAAAACACCTTTCCTGCCCTTTTCCCTCCCAATAAATATAGACTACCACATGCAATTTCACCAATTCCCTCTTTTCCACTCATGTTCTACTTGTTTCATTGCCATTCACACTTTAGGGTTTTTAATGTAATATGATAGATTTATTTTTAAATGCTTTCAGTTTGCTTTTCTATTTAATGATTTGTTACATTATTTACAGGCTAATTTAGTGAACCCACATAAGATTAATTGTGTGGTCTTTTAGAACACGTGACAAATCATTAAAAAGTGATAAAACCAGGCAACTGAAAAACAAGCGGATTGTGACATATGCATGGAATCCCCCACACTATTTATTAATGCATGTTTTGGAGTGATTTGTTACAATGTCTATGTCTAAAATGGTACTAGCTTTGAAACTGAACACACAATCATGCAGTATTTGAATGTAAGGGTTGACTCCACCAAGCAGAAAAATAAAACGCAATATTTTGTAAGCAAAACAGGATATTAGCATATGCATTTTTACATTCTTCAAAGCATAGTAGTTATATAATAGTCCATTTTCCCTTTAAGGAAGCATTTAAAGTGGGAAAGAAAGTTCAGGGAAATTATGTTCATTCTTGTAGGATCACCATAAAGTAACAAGTGGGATTCTGTTTTATTTTACTTTTAACAATATATCCAGTGTCTAAATAAGACTGTTCAAATACAGAATGAAGAAGATTACCCTTTGGTTATATAAGAACCTATTTAAATCCTCTTTTGATAATTTAGCAAGGTGTAGAGATGACTCAGTCTCCCCAAAGTCAATGACCACAGAACATATAAGCTCTGAACAGGTTTCCCCACGATGGAATTATATGTCTGTCATCTAAGGACCATGTCTAAGTAGAGAAATGATCACTTAACTGCTCATCTGTTTAAAAGTCTTTGTCTCTCTGTCTTCCTGTCTCTCCATCTATATGTGTGTGTGTGTGTGTGTATATATATATATATATATATATATACACACAAAAATATAAAATGATACATAGCATATGCTATATGATAGTCCCTTATTTAATATTTGTTGATCAGTGATTTTAAGATAATCAATTAAATGATTAAATCAATTTAAACATTTTATATTGTGTTGTACAATATAATAGAGTCACAGATTTAGAAGTTAAAAATTTCACCATTGATTCATTGAGTTTGCAGCCCACAAAATTTCCCTAATGTTTTAAAGATCAATTGCTGCCTAGCTATGTTTCCACCATCATGAAGTTTATGAAGTTGATTTTAAAAAATTAGATTTAAACAAATACTCTGGACTTTCAGTACCTTTCAGGATTCTAAGTCTGTAATTCAGTACGTAAGATATCTCTCCAACCTTTGTGTCATCTACAAATTCATTGAGTATGCAATGAGAATAACTACATTTAATTTTTTAATAGATTAAAAAATATACAAGGCTATGCAAAAATCCATGAAGTCTTCAGCTAGAATTCTGCCAAGTTAATAATCAAACCTTAATAAGTACTTTTTGGTCTGTATATTAAATTAATTATGAATCTATTGAATTGTAATCATCTATTATTCCATTTTTTCTCTTGTCAAAAAATTACATGAGATAGTTTATCATATACTTTGCTGATTTAAAATATAGACAAATTTCCAAATGTGACTTTATCTACCAGTTTAGTATCCCTATCCAAAAAGGAGTTAGTTATTTTGACAAGATCTATTCTTGATGAAAAGCCATTCTGATTCTTTCTAGATATTCCCTAACCATCTTTTAAATGTTTTATTCTAGAGTTTTCTCAGGAAACAAAATTTTAACTCACCTGCATGTAGTTTGCAGGCTCAGTTTCCTGAGGTGTTTTTGAAAACAGAGACATTTGCTTTTCTTTAGTAATATCATAATATTCTCATTTTTGTGATCTTTCAAATATGCTGTTATATATCATATAGTACAGTAACATATAATAATATAACATGATAAAGGCTATGAACTACAGTTCAATTTTTGGGTGATACAAGAATAAAACTAAAGATGAAAAAGACATCCAATTTAGTGTAGTACTTGAGATGGGTGAATTATTTCTTCTTTTTATTTTTTTCCTAAGAGGCTGGGGAAGACATAGCAAGAGATTTAAGCTTTAGATATAGCAAATCCACCTCTATTTGTATAAACTAAAAAGCTAAACTCTGCCAATCTAAAATTCTCAAGTGTAAAAGCCTTTTTCTCTGGATGAATATCATGTATCACTTGCTTGCTTATTCTTGGCTTAAGTATTTGAGAAAATATTACTCACTGATGTGACATCTACATCCATAGGGGAAATATGGTAGTAGTCAGCCTTCTTATTTAAATATTAGTAGTGCATTCAAATTCAATTTCATGTGATCAGCATATACAACACTAACAACATCAAGGTAGGCTTGGGGATTCCTTGACTCAAGATTGAAGAAAATTACATGGCAGAAAACTAATTAGGGAAATACTTAAAGTAAATTTACTTAGCAGTCTCTTGTATGTAGTTAACATATGAGTAATGGATCAAATGTTTTACCTAGAAATGTGACTATATTACATAAAGAGATAGAATTTTAACAAATCTTTTGAATCAATTTTTTTCTTCTTCAAACTATATAGTGAGACTATTAAAGCAATAGTATTATTCAGAAGTTCATAAAATATATTTCTATCATCAGGAGATTCTACAAAGCAGTGATGGCAAACCTTTTAGAGACCACATGCCATGCCCTGACCCACCAGACTGCTCAGTCCCCTCCCCACACCTTCCCCCCCATATTCAGGAGTGAGACTGGGCTCCCAGCCAGCTTGTGCCCCAGGGAAAGCCACCTCCTGCTGCCATGGGGACCCATTGTTGCTGTAAGGGGACTCCTGTCAAGTTTCACTCAGCCAGACTAGTAGGGTTGGGAAGGTAAAGAAGGCCGGGGGAAGGCTGTTTCTTATTACAACACAGAGTAAATGTCTTTGTTGAATCTGATTTAAATGCATCCCCATGTGGCCTCAGCTCAGCTCTGTTGCAGAGATACAACCTGTGTGCCTTTTAAATTGTTTATATTTGCATAAAAATGGTGCGCCCATGACACTACCACTGTGCAGGGATTTGAGCTGCCTATTGGGCTGTGAGCCACAAGGGGGTAGAAACAGGGGGTGGAGAGACAAAAGCATTTGGGGAACAGGGTCTTCTCCCCTTAACCCAGACATTCGAACAGTGGGGAAGGAAGGAAAGCAAGTAGAGACCTTTTAGGGGGTGGGGACAGCCCAGTGGCAGGAAAGGATACCCCCTTTTATGTCCCCCTGCAGCCCTAGTCCCAGACAGGGGAAGGAGAAAACAAGGAGAGTGGCCTCAGAGCTCTGCTTGAGGGGGAGCAAGCACAGAGGGCCAGGGAGGATTGGTGGAGAGGGGGAAGGGAGCAGCTCCATTGGAGTTCCTCTGCCTTTCTAGTAGCTAACTCTGCCAGGAATGGCATGTGGGCTCACAGAGAGGTCTCTGCATGCCATCTTAGGCACACATGCCATAGATTCTCCATCCCTGCTAAAGAATGTTCATTATAGACTGATAGAATAGGTAGGGACTATAGAGCATTTGAAAGCTATCACAATTGATTTTAGTTCCTACTAGTAAAAGATAGAAGAAGCCAGGTAGGTGGAACAGTAGATAGAACATCAGGACTTGAGTCAGGAAGACCTGAGTTCAAATTTGACCTCAGATACTTATTAGCTATGTGACCATGGGCAAGTTACTTAATGCTATTTGCTTCAGTTTTTTTTTTTCATCTGTAAAAATATGGAGAAGAAAGTGGCAAATCACTCTATTATGTTTGCCAAGAAAACCCCCAGATGGAGTTTTAATCAGACACAGCTGAAAATGACCAAACAACAAGAACAAAGCCTGAAGACTACCCTCAATCATTATTCTAAGTTAGACCAATCTGGAGTTATCTCTTGTAGAGTTCAGAACAGCTCTTTTCCTCCTAATAACAAATATTAGCAAGACCTCTCCCGGGAGGCACATCCTCTTGGGGGGGCCTGACATTTGTTAGCCCTCTTCTGGATCAATGCCTAAGACACTGAGCAAGAAGGAAACATACATTCAGACTTTGAAAAACTTTGTGCCAACCACCAGACATTGTAGCTATTCCTCAGTGGATCAGGTCTTTCATGAACTTCTTTGCTCTATACATATAGATAGAAAATTCTGCTTGAAAGGAATAAGGCAGAATTATGAGTATGTTCTTAGGAATTCCCAGTGTTGGAATGTACAGTTAAAGCCCTTCTTCTTCTAAGTGAGGATGTGGTGCATCTGTGGGCATGACACAGCTATTTTTGTGGGGGAGTTTATTTGTAGAACTGGTCTATCTAATAGAATTCTCTCCTTAAAGTCTGCAGCTAGTTGTCAGTTGTAAAAACTCCAAATGTCTGATGCTTGCTAAGGATGATTTGTCTTAACAGCAAACCAAAAGTAGACTGTAAAACTGATAAAACTGATTTGTTGTGGGTTGCCTTGAGGTTGGAAAAACAATGATACTTTAAAAGCCTTTTAAACTGGAAGGAGGCAAGCTTTAAAAATAATTTATTATAAGCAATGCTAAATATAGATTGAAATCAGCTGAAGTTTACAACTATTTACATTTTAATAAATTAATTTTAATATACAAATTGTCCATATCAACTCGTTAATCACTACATCAAAGTGGGAGGAGTCATTTTAGAGACTGTGAAATAGGTATCCTTCCCATCAAAAAGGACAGATGGGTCTATGGTACTTTCTTATCTTTTTGGAAGATTAAATGCAACATCAGAGGAGAAGGTAAAATTCAAGATGTTTACATAGGACAGTATATAGCATTGACCCCACTTCTCAGGGGACTCTTAGGGCATTCACTCCTAAAGTATGATTTAAACAGAGCTATGGACCTTTGGAAAAGAGAAGTATATGCTATGACCCATCATACACACCAAGATAGTTTTCCTAACAGGCAGAACATCTGTTCTAGAGATATGATTGGCCTGGGAACTGCCTCTAGATTTTGTCATAGCTTCTCATTTACTTAAGGCATGAAAAGAATAGCCTAGACAGATTCAGTGCCCCTTGGACTTGGTGGATGCCTGATTGCCATGGGTTGTCATACCCCTATGACGGAACATACATTGCTGAACCTTTCTATATGGAGAAGAGGCCAGCTACTTTAACATGAATCAGTGCCATACACGTTTTGAATATTCTATCTATGTTATTGTTCAGTAAATTTATTTTTGTTAAAGATTGGATGATCTACCAGTACCCTATTTCATTCTAATCTTGAGCCTGAATCACTGTACCAAGGATTCTGTGTTTAGCCTGACCTCTAAAATACACAGGAAATGAAATACCAGTGATACTTACATGAGGATAACAATGTAAGTGACAAGATCCCTTGAAGGAAACAGAGCTGAGTAACTGGGATGGTGGGAGACAGTGATAGTCTTGGAGAAGAGCAATTAAAATAAATCATTCCTCCTCATGGCAGATAGGAGGGGGCCTACCAGAGTAGAAAGTTACATATATTCTTTTAATATTAGGGAAAGTTCAGTTTTGGGGGTTGGAAAGAGAATGTCCCATTCCCTAAAATAACTGATGTAAATAAATAGTTCAGTGAGTTATTATTAGGCACCTACTATATGCCAAGCACTATATTATGTGTTTATAAATACAAATACAAAGAATGAAACAGCTCACAAAGAACTTATAGCCTAAAGAACGAGGCAATAAAGATGAATATAAATGTGTGAAGAATAAGTAGAAATCAATTCTGTGTATATGTGTATGAGTGTATTGCAATTACAGAAATAGTTTAAGCATTTGAGGAGGAATTAGAAAAAGCAGGTGCTTGATATGTATTTTGAAGGAAGACAGGGACGCAGAAAATGGAGAGATGGAACATCCTGTTGGGATCAGAATGGTGGTTAGGTTAGTTTGACTCTATCACAAATAAAGACTGCATTAGTAAAATGTATTTTTTTTAAACCCTTACCTTCCACCTTAGAATCAATACTATGTATTGGCTCCAAGGCAGAAGAGTGTTAAGGGCTAGGCAATGGGGGTCAAGTGACTTGCCCAGGGTTACACAGCTGGGAAGTGTCTGAGGCCAGATTTGAACCCAGGAACTCCCATCTCTAGGCCTGGCTCTCAATCCACTGAGCAACCCAGCTGCCCCCTAAAGTATATTTTTTAAGTAAAATTGATTCAATGTTTTACATTTACATTTCAGGCTCACCCAGTACTTTAAAAACAAGAAACTAAAGAGAAATAATTCAGAATCATTGACATGATTCTAAATGTTTATTGGATGCTGATCTAAGAGGTTTGGTTTTAGGCACATTCCATCCCCAGGAAGAAAGAGGCAATCTTTTGCTTTGTGTTCTTTAGGTTCCACATGTATGCTGGCTTTGGTGCCTGTATCCAGATGAGGTAGAAAGGAGTTTGCCCTTAGACACAGAGAGGACTGGCATTTCTGGTGTGGGGACTTGCTGAGCCCTTTTCAGGGCTACTCAATCACCTTTGGTGTCTATCACCCAGCTCTCACCTAGAGCTCCAGAAAGCCGTAGCAAGCCTAGTAGCTACACCACAAGCTCAGCAGATGTACTAAACCAGGTTGAGGGTAACCAACAGACCTCAAACCTTTTAATGGTTTTGGAGTGAATATTGCCTATCCCAAGAATAGGAAGACTTTCCCTGACAGAATGAGTGGATGAGGCCAAAGAGGGAGTTGCAACGAGCAATGTGGAGTGCTTAGAGCCTGGTCAAATGTCGAGGATGCCATGGTCATCCGCTGCGTGCCAGGCCACCCCAAGTCATCCTGACTTTTGACTTGCTGCTGGATTCTGATGACTAGAAGAGACAGTGAAGCTGACCCCTTTGTGCCACTCTGCCTCACCTGAATCCAGCTCACTCCATGATGTCACCAGGACCTTTTGAAAAAAGATGAACAAGTTGAAGATGATTGCTTTTCAAAACATTTATCCTTTTCAAGGTTATGCTAAATTAATTGTAGCTATTATGGATAAACATGACTGTTGCTAGCAAAAGACAAAAAAAGAGTCATAATGAAATACATCCCACGTTCTATATTCTGAGATTCCTGGCTTCCAAACATTCCCCAAAAACCTGAATCACTGACAGGAAAGAAGCTCACTGCTTTTCCTAGATCTAGCTAGGTTTACAGATATACCTAGTGTAGCGCAGGGGACCCTGGAGCTTTGGATATAGGCTTTATTGTCAGAATTGCACAGTGTGTAAATCACTATGTAAAATTAACAGCTGGATAGAGTCTTATGAATCATTTACCAACCTGTTATGTCTCCCTAACAATTGCTTCAAATGCATTGACTTTATTTTTGAAAAAGCTGCTGACAACTCTGGGAAGACTTTGAAAAGCATTTTATTCTGAGACAATTCTCCTAGGACTGCATATGATTTCTATGTTTATTTTTTCCCCTCTGCCTGTTATTGACAGTGTATTTTGGTTCCATTTGTTAACTTCAGAAATATTTACCACTCTTTGGAAGAATGATTTTCATGATCACAGCCTCTTTAGCTGTTCCGACATCATCCACCCTCCCACTAACTTGTCACCTGACATTATCTTTTGTGTCTGAAATCATGGTTATTTAAAGTTGGAATGATTGTAATATCAAAGCAGTAAAGAATCAGGGAAAGATGCCAATTATGTTTTCTCAGACATAGATTCTATTTTGAGTCTGTTAAGCATTTACATAACACCTGTTGCTTTCTCCCTGGGTGTTTTGTATTGTCTACTGTTGATGCCTTTTACACTCATCGTTTTTCTGCATGTCACCTTTGTGGAACAGGCCAACATTATCATGCAGATAAGGAAAACAGAAGTACTGATAAGCCAAGTTACTTGGTTTCTGGGCAAGTTTTAAAGACTTCAAGGATCGTTTATAATACTTTAGCATATCACCCACTATTCCAGCCATTAAACTGCTACTTCAGATTGCCAAGCAAAATTCTTTTCGTTTAATTAAAATAGCAATCCAGGAGAAAACAATCATTTTAAAATGCCTCTTCCAGAGTAGCTAATAAGAATGTGAGCTGCCTTCCAAAGTTCAATAGGCACCATGGCAAATATAAGATTTTAGAGTTGAAAGTGATATTGGAGATCATCTGATCTAAGCCCCTCATTTTACAGATGAAGAAACTGAGGGCATCGAGGTTAAATAAATTGACTAATGTTGCAGAGACTGCTCAGCTTCTCTAAATGGGAATGGATTCTAAATCTACCCTTTAGAGTCAGCACAACAAGATTACCAGAGTCTAAAGCCAGTTTAACATAGAATATTTCAATCAATCTAAATCTCAACAGACTCTCTCTCCCCCAGCAACATGTCAATAAATCTCACACAGGTAGTGAGTCTTTTGAAAGACTAAGTGAATCTATTTAATAGCTATATCTGTGAGACTTGGATGCATAATGACTACTTTAGTCTCATTTTAGCCCAATACAAGCATGTGAATATATAGATTTCTATAGATTTGGGAAATAATTTCTTTTTACTTCATTTCTATTAAGTGTCTACTTTGGGTAGAGTGGTTGGAAAATGTCCAGAGCTAAGATAAGACTAACCTATCACAAAAATCATTATAATAGAAAATAATGCATATTAAGTACATAAAAGGATTGTGTTGAATTTGAGGACTTGTGCAGAGGTTCCAAAAATTCTAAGTTTTCCTTGGAACAAAACTCTATTGTTCCAATATCATACATTTTTGGGAATGCTGTATAACTGTAAATCAAAGACACCGCAATCTCGAAAGGATCAATGTAGTTGGCAGATTTGAAGAGTGATGATGAAGAGATGTATGGTAGTGTAATTAAGCTGCAGTACATTGCTGATGATAATTTGTATACAACAAGTAATGTGAGTTGCCATGCAGGAGATGCTTGATGGGAATAAGTAAATCATTTGATCAGGAAAGTACTCAAATATTACCTATGCAATATTAAGAAAACTGGAGAAATACCTGTGGCATACTAATTGACTTTTCCATGAATGATTTGTGGGAGAGAGGAGTTTTAGAGAATGATAAGGTAAAGCTAAGATACAATTTTTATCACTCAAGGATATATCCACTTAAGTCATATTAGAATCCTATAGAAGTTTCAAAGCAAATATAAGAATGATAAAAATTAGAGAATATGAATTGTCTAGGAAAGATAAATTATCACCATGATCCTGGCAAAGAGGGAGTTGTCTTAAAGAAGATGAAATCTGAATGAAGCTTTGAAAATTGGGGGGAAGTAAAAAAGAAAATCAACAGGTGCATATGTGTGTGTGTGTATGTGTGTGTGTGTGTATGTGTACGCATGTGGACATTCTACCCATAAGTATGTGTGAACATAAGATTAGAGGAAAATAAAACAAGTAGTCTACTTCCTATTATATCATACAACATGATGCAACCCCCCCTCTCATTAGAGGGGGAAAAGGCCATGTGACTACCTGCCAAAAATGTTATAGGGTACATACTTTTAAAATTTTGGTATATATTTGATATCAAAACACTCTGAGACATTTATGAGATACCTGGGATGGGATGTAGCACCAGATTATAAAGAACATTGAATACTGGGCTAAGTCATTTGAATTTTATTTAGTAAGCAGTAGAGAAATACTGAAGCTTTTGAGCAGAGGACTGATATGACCAGATTCATACATAATGAAGATTAATCTGACAGGGCTATTGGAAATGTAGATTGTTAAGAATGGGAGAAAGAAGACTAGTTAGGACATTTTTGCAATATTCTGAGTGGCAATATGACTTATTGTGGATTGGAAAGCCAACTTTTAGATCCTTAAATCCAGTGTCTGAGAAAACCTATGTTTTTATGCTCTTAACTAAAGATTTTGAAGGTTTAGTACTAAAATACAAAAATATACATCAGAATATTGTCTAAGAAAAAAAAAAGATGGGAGAGACAATTTGTTCTTTTACCAGCAGATAGACCAAGCATACATGTATAACCCAGACCATTATTATCAAGGAGTATGTTGATAGCTACTCATAAGAATGATATTTTTAAAAAATCAATTAAGGGCTGACAGAGTTACACTGAGAAAAGGGAAAGGAAAGATAGAATGGAGTAAATTATATAACATAAAGAGGCGTGAAAAATCATTATAGAGAGGGGAGGATAAAGGTGGCAAGAAACAATGCTTAAACTTTACTCTAAATCAAAAAGGGCTCAGATAGGGTAAAACAAGTATACTCAGTGGGATATAGAATTCTGTCTTACCCCACAGAGAAATAGAAGGGGAATAAGACAAGGGAAGAGGAAGGTAACTGAAGGGAGGAGAAAGTGGGGAGATGAAAAAAAATCAAAACACTGGTTAGGAGGAACTGAGAGAAAGGGAATAGAGCAGGATTTAATCTAGATTTTGAAAAGAAAAATTAAAGGAGCTCAAGGTGTAGATAGTAAGACCATATTAGTAGGAGATCTCAAACTTTACTTTTCAGAAGTAGGTAAGTTGAACTGAAAAATGAATGAGAAAGAAGTAAGCGAAGTGAATAAAATGCTAGAAAAATTCTAGCTAATAGATATCCAGAGAAAACAGAATAGTAATAAAAAGGAATATACCTTCTTCTCATCAGTACATGGTACACATACAAAGACTGACCATCTACAATATTGCAAACAAATGCAGAAAAGCAGAAATAATGAATAAAACTTTTCAGATCGTAATGAGATAAAATTATATTTAACAAAGGTCCATGGAAAAGCAAATTTAAAATTAATTGGAAACTAAATAATTTAATTTTTCAAAACTGGCAGGTCAAAAAAGAAATCATAGAAATGATTATGGATTTCATTAAAAAGAATGAAAATGAGGAGACATCATATCAAACCTATGGGATACTACCAAAGTAGTACTCAGAGAAAAATGTATATCTATGGCTATATCTATAGCAACAAAATAGAGAGGGTGGAGATCAATGAATTGGTTTTGCAACTTAAAAATATTACAAAAAGAACAAATTAAAAATCCCCAGATAAAATCTAAATTGGAAATCCTGAAAATTAAAGGAGAAATTAATCAAATTGAAAATAAAAGAGCTATTGAACTAATAAATGAGACTAAGAGCTGGTACTTAAAAAAATAAAATAGATAAAGTACTTGTTAATCTAAAAAAAAGAAAGAGAATCAAATTAATAGTCTTAAAGATGAAAAGGTTGTTCTCACATCTAATGAATAAGAAATTAAGGTAATTAACTAAGAATTATTTTGCCCAATTATATGGCAATAAATATGACAATCTGGGTGAAATGGGTGAATATTTATAAAAATTGCCTACGTTAACAAAAGGGGAAATAGAATACTTAATTAGTATCATATCAAAAAAAATTAACACGCCATCAAGGAACTTCCTAAGAAAAAAATCCCCAGGGCCAGATGTATTCACAAGTGAATTCTATCAAACATTTAAAGAACAACTAATCCCAATACCCATCCCTTACAATTCTTTTAACTTGGAACCAATACTCTATATTGATTCTAAAACAGAATGTAATTGTTGGGTTTTTTTAAATAGTTTTTAATTCTTTTCAGTGATTTTTTTTCTTGGATAAATTGATAGACTGTTATTGCTCACTTCACTCTTCATTTGCTCACAAAACTCAGGGTTCTCTGAAAACTTTTTCATCATTTCTTATGTCAATAATATTGGAATACATGCATTTAACAAAATTTGTGGTAATTACTCCAATTTAGGGGCATCTACTTATATTCTGGGTTTTTCATGTCTTTTGTTCAATTTAGTCATCTCCTTTAGGATCAGAAAATTTGTTTTGCTTCTGGTTATTTGCTCTTCAGTATTGTCTGTGTTGTTCAGTCATTTCAGTCATGTCTCACTCTTCATAATCCCATTTGGGATTTTCTTGGCAAAGATACTAAAGTAGTTTGCCATTTTCTTCTCCAGCTCACTTTATAGATGAGGAAACTTAGACAAACTATTGGTGGGTTAATTGAATTTCTTATTTAATTAATTTAGAATATTTTTCCATGTTTACATGATTCATGTCCTTGCCTCTTGCCCCCTACCCCAAAAGCCAAAACCACTAGGTTTTACTTGTGTCATTGATCAAGACCTATTTCCATATTTTTGATAATTGTACTAGGGTGATTCTTTAGAGTCTACATCCCCAGTCATATCCCCATCAACCCAAGTGACCAAGCAGTTCTTTTTCTTCTGTATTTCTACCCTCCCAGTTCTTCTTCTGAATTTGGATATGTTCTTTCTGATAAGTACCTCATAATTGTCCTGGATCATTGCATTATTGCTAGTAGAGAAGTCCATGATATTCAATTGTACCAGTCAATCAGTCTCTGTGTATAATGTTCTCCTGGCTCTGCTCCTTTCAATCTGCTTCAATTCCTGGAGGTCATTCCGGATCACATGGAATTCCTCCAGTTCATTATTCCTTTGAGCACAATAGTCTCCAGTCACCAACATATACTATAATTTGTTAAGCCATTCCCCAACTGGAGGGCATCCACTCATTTTCCATTTTTTGCCACCACAAAGAGTGTGGCTATAAATATTTTTGTGCAAGTCTTTTTCCCTAGGATCTCTTTGGGGTATAAACCCAGAAATGGTATGGCTGGATCAAAGGGCAGATAGTCTTTTAGAGCCCTTTGGGCATAGTTCCAAATTGTCATCCAGAATGGGTAGATCAATTGACATCTTGACCAACAAAGTATTAAAGTCCCAATTTTGCCACATCCCCTCCAACATTTATTGCTTTCCTTTGCTGTCATGTTATCTAATCTTCTAGGTTTCAGGTAGTACCTCAGAGTTGTTTTGATTTGAATTTCTCTAATTATGAGAGATTTAGAACACTTTTTCATATGCTTATTGATAGTTTTGATTTCTTTATCTAAAAATTGTTTATTCATGTTCCCTGCCCATTTATCAATTGGGGAATGGCTTGGATTTTTTGTACAATTGATTTAGCTCCTTATAGATTTGAGTAATTAAACCTTTGTCAGAGTTTTTAGTTATAGAGATTTTTTCCCAATTTGTTGCTTCCCTTCTCATGTTGGTTGCACTGGTTTCATTTGTACAAAATCTTTTTAATTTAATTTAAGCAAAATTATTGATTTTACATTTTGTAATTTTTTTCTTTTTTTTCTTTTTCTTTTTCTTTTTGAATTAATTTATTTAGTCAATTTAGAACATTATTCCTTGGTTACAAGAATCACATTATTTCTCTCCCTCCAATCTCCCCACTCTTCCTGCAGCTAACATGCAATTTTATTGAATATTACATGTGTCCTTGATCAAATCATATTTACATGTTGTTAGTGTTTGCATTAGGATGTTCATTTAGAGTCTGCATCCCCAGCCATATCCCCTCTACCCATGTAATCAAGAAGTTCTTTTTCTTCTATTTTTCTACTCCCACAGTTCTTCCTCTGGGTGTGGATAGTGTTTTTCTCTCATAGATCCCTCCAACTTGTTCAGAGTCACTGCTTTGCCACTAATGGAGAAGTTCATCACATTCAATTGTACCACAGTGTATCCGTCTCTGTGTACATTGTTCTCCTGGTTCTGCTCCTTTCGCACTGCATCAATTCCTAGAGGTAATTCCACTTCCAATGGAATTCTTCCACTTTATTATTCCTTTCAGTACAATAGTATGGTATCACCAACATATACCACAATTTGTTCAGCCATTCCCCAATTGAAGGGCATCCCCTCATTTTCCATTTTTTTGCCACCACAAAAGAGCGCAGCTATAAATATTTTTGGACAGGTCTTTTTCCTTATTATCTCTTTGGGGTTCAAACCCAGCAATTCAATGGCTAGATTAAAGGGAAGACAGCCTTTTAGCGCCCTTTGAACATAGGTCCAAATTGCCTTCCAGAATGGTCAGATAAATTTACAACTCCACAAGCAATGCATTAATGTCCCAACTTTTCCACACACCCTCCAGCATTCATTACTTTACATTGCTGTCATGTTAGCCAATCTGCTAGGTGTGAGGTGATATCTCAGATTTGTTCTGATTTGCATTTCTCTGATTATAAGAGATTTAGAACACTTTTACATGTCCTTGTTAATAGTTTTGACTTCTTTAACTAAAAATTGTATATTCATGTCCCTTTCCCATTTATCAATTGAATTGGAGAATAGCTTGATTTTTTTGTACAATAGATTTAGTTCTTTATAAATTTGATAGACCTTTGTCAGTGGTTTCCATTATGAAGATTGTTTCCCAATTTGCTGCTTCCCTTCTAATTGTAGATGCATTCATTTTGTTTGTACAAAACCTTTTTAATTTGATGTAATCAAAATTATTGATTTTACATTTCATGATTTTTTCTAGCTCTTGCTTGGTTTTAAAGTCTTTCCTTTACCAAAGATCTGACAAGTATACTATTCTGTGTTCACTGCATTTGCTTACATTTTTCTTCTTTATATTCAAGTCATTCACCCATTCTGAGTTGATCTTGGTGTAGGGTTATTGACCTAAAACTAATCTCTCCCATACTGTCTTCCAATTTCCCCAGCAGTTTTTATCAAATAGTGGGTTTTGGTATCAAAACATGGGAACCTTTTCATAGACGATCTTCCTGAGGTCACTTACCCCAAGTCTGTTACACTGATCTTCCTTTCTGTCTCTTAGCCAGTACCAAATTGTTTTGATAACCACTGCTTTATAGTATAGTTTGTGATCTGGAATGGAAGGGCCTCCTTCCTTTGCATTTTTTTCATGATTTCCCAGGATATTCTTGATCTTTTGTTCTTCCAAATGAAATTTGTTATGTTTTGTTTTGTTTTTTTTCTAATTCAGTAAAAAAGTTTTTTGGAAGTTCAATGGGTATGGCATTATATTAGTAAATTAATTTGAGTAGGATTGTCATTCTTATTATGTTAGCTCGTCCTTCCCATGAGCAGTCAATGTTTTTCCAATTGTTTAGATCTAGTTTTAGTTGTGTGGAGAGTGTTTTGTAGTTGTGTTCATATAGTTCCTGTGTTTGTCTCAGGAGATAGATTCCTAAGTATTTTATATTGCCTAGGATGAATTTAAATGGAATTTCTCTTTCTAATTCTTGCTCCTGAGATATGTTGGATATATATATATATATATATATATATATATATAAATGCTGATGACTTATGTGGGTTTATTTTGTATCCTGCAACTTTGCTAAAGTTGTTGATTATTTCAACTAGCTTTTTGGTTGATTCTCTGGGGATCTTTAAGTAGACCATCACATCATCTGCAAAGAGTGATACCTTGGTCTCCTCATTGCCTATTTTAATACCTTAAATTTCTTTTTCTTCTAGAATTACTTCAGCTAGTGTTTCTAATACAATGATAAATAATACAGGTGATAATGGGCATCCTTGTTTCAATCCTGAACTTATTGGGAAGGCTTCTAGTTTGTCCCCATTGCAGATGATGTTAGTTGATGGTTTTAGATATATACTGTTTATCATTTTTAGGAAAGGTCCTTCTATTCCTATGTTTTCTAGTGTTTTTAATAGCAATGAGTGTTGTATTTTGTCAAAAGCTTTTTTCTGCATCTATTGAGATAATCATGTGATTTTTGTTGGTTTGCTGGTTAATTTGATCAATGATGTGTATGGTTTTCCTAATATTGTACCATCCTCGCATTCCTGGTATGAATCCTTATTGATCTTAGTGAATAATCCTCATGATCACTTGCTAGAGTCCTTTTACTAGTATCCAATTTAAGATTTTTTGCATGTATATTCATTAAGGAGATAGGTCTGTATTTTCCTTTCTCTGTTTTTGACCTGCCTGGCTTTGGAATCAGTACCATATTTGTATCTTAAAAGGAATTTGGTAGAACTCCTTCTTTGATTATTCCTTCAAATAGTTTGCATAATATTGGGATGAGTTGTTCATTGAAAGTTTGATAGAATTCATTTGTGAAACCATCTGGACCTG